>NW_027616530.1:0-261807 GCF_964187855.1 Myxine glutinosa
GAAAAACCACTTTTCGCACTTGTGTTAATGTTGAAAAACCACTTTTCGCACTTGTGTTAGTGTTGAAAAACCACTTTTCGCACTTGTGTTAGTGTTGAAAAACCACTTTTCGCACTTGTGTTGGTGCAGGAAACCACTTTTGCACTTGTATTAGTGTGGAAAAAACACTTTTTGCACTTGTGATAGTGTTGAAAAACCACTTTTCGCACTTGTGTTAGTGTTGAAAAACCACTTTTCGCACTTGTGTTGGTGCAGGAAACCACTTTTGCACTTGTATTAGTGTGGAAAAAACCACTTTTCGCACTTGTGTTAGTGTTGAAAAACCACTTTTCGCACTTGTGTTAGTGTTGAAAAACCACTTTTCGCACTTGTGTTGGTGCAGGAAACCACTATTGCACTTGTATTAGTGTGGAAAAAACACTTTTCGCACTTGTGTTAGTGTTGAAAAACCACTTTTCGCACTTGTGTTAGTGTTGAAAAACCACTTTTCACACTTGTGTTTGTGTTGAAAAACCACTTTTCGCACTTGTGTTGGTGCAGGAAATCACTTTTGCACTTGTATTAGTGTGGAAAAAACACTTTTTGCACTTATGATAGTGTTGAAAAACCACTTTTCGCACTTGTGTTAGTGTTGAAAAACCACTTTTCGCACTTGTGTTGGTGCAGGAAACCACTTTTGCACTTGTGTTAGTGTGGAAAAAACACTTTTTGCACTTGTGATAGTGTTGAAAAACCACTTTTCGCACTTGTGTTTGTGTTGAAAAACCACTTTTCGCACTTGTGTTAGTGTTGAAAAACCACTTTTTGCACTTGTACTGGTGCAGGAAACCACTTTTGCACTTGTATTAGTGTGGAAAAAACACTTTTTGCACTTGTGTTAGTGTTGAAAAGCCACTTTTCGCACTTGTGTTAGTGTTGAAAAACCACTTTTCGCACTTGTGTTAGTGTTGAAAAACCACTTTTTGCACTTGTACTGGTGCAGGAAACCACTTTTGCACTTGTATTAGTGTGGAAAAAACACTTTTTGCACTTGTGTTAGTGTTGAAAAGCCACTTTTCGCACTTGTGTTAGTGTTGTAAAACCACTTTTCACACTTGTGTTGGTGCAGGAAACCACTTTTCCACTTGTATTAGTGTGGAAAAACCACTTTTCGCACTTGTGTTAGTGTTGAAAAGCCACTTTTTGCACTTGTGTTAGTGTTGTAAAACCACTTTTCGCACTTGTGTTGGTGCAGGAAACCACTTTTGCACTTGCATTAGTGTGGAAAAACCACTTTTCGCACTTGTGTTAGTGTTGAAAAACCACTTTTCGCACTTGTGTTAGTGTTGAAAAACCACTTTTCGCACTTGTGTTAGTGTTAAAAAACCACTTTTCGCACTTGTGTTGGTGCAGGAAACCACTTTTGCACTTGTATTAGTGTGGAAAAAACACTTTTCGCACTTGTGTTAATGTTGAAAAACCACTTTTCGCACTTGTGTTAGTGTTGAAAAACCACTTTTCGCACTTGTGTTAGTGTTGAAAAACCACTTTTCGCACTTGTGTTGGTGCAGGAAACCACTTTTGCACTTGTATTAGTATGGAAAAAACACTTTTTGCACTTGTGATAGTGTTGAAAAACCACTTTTCGCACTTGTGTTAGTGTTGAAAAACCACTTTTCACACTTGTGTTGGTGCAGGAAACCACTTTTGCACTTGTATTAGTGTGGAAAAACCACTTTTCGCACTGTGTTAGTGTTGAAAAACCACTTTTCGCACTTGTGTTAGTGTTGAAAAACCACTTTTCGCACCTGTGTTAGTGTTGAAAAACCACTTTTTGCACTTGTGTTGGAGCAGGAAACCACTTTTGCACTTGTATTAGTGTGGAAAAAAACACTTTTTGCACTTGTGATAGTGTTGAAAAAACCACTTTTCGCACTTGTGTTAGTGTTGAAAAACCACTTTTCGCACTTGTGTTAGTGTTGAAAAACCACTTTTCGCACTTGTGTTGGTGCAGGAAACCACTTTTGCACTTGTATTAGTGTGGAAAAACCACTTTTCGCACTTGTGTTAGTGTTGAAAAACCACTTTTCGCACTTGTGTTAGTGTTGAAAAACCACTTTTCGCACTTGTGTTGGTGCAGGAAACCACTATTGCACTTGTATTAGTGTGGAAAAAACACTTTTCGCACTTGTGTTAGTGTTGAAAAACCACTTTTCGCACTTGTGTTAGTGTTGAAAAACCACTTTTCACACTTGTGTTTGTGTTGAAAAACCACTTTTCGCACTTGTGTTGGTGCAGGAAATCACTTTTGCACTTGTATTAGTGTGGAAAAAACACTTTTTGCACTTATGATAGTGTTGAAAAACCACTTTTCGCACTTGTGTTAGTGTTGAAAAACCACTTTTCGCACTTGTGTTGGTGCAGGAAACCACTTTTGCACTTGTGTTAGTGTGGAAAAAACACTTTTTGCACTTGTGATAGTGTTGAAAAACCACTTTTCGCACTTGTGTTTGTGTTGAAAAACCACTTTTCGCACTTGTGTTAGTGTTGAAAAACCACTTTTTGCACTTGTACTGGTGCAGGAAACCACTTTTGCACTTGTATTAGTGTGGAAAAAACACTTTTTGCACTTGTGTTAGTGTTGAAAAGCCACTTTTCGCACTTGTGTTAGTGTTGAAAAACCACTTTTCGCACTTGTGTTAGTGTTGAAAAACCACTTTTTGCACTTGTACTGGTGCAGGAAACCACTTTTGCACTTGTATTAGTGTGGAAAAAACACTTTTTGCACTTGTGATAGTGTTGAAAAACCACTTTTCGCACTTGTGTTAGTGTTGAAAAACCACTTTTCGCACTTGTGTTAGTGTTGAAAAACCACTTTTCGCACTTGTGTTGGTGCAGGAAACCACTTTTGCACTTGTATTAGTGTGGTAAAACCACTTTTCGCACTTGTGTTAGTGTTGTAAAACCACTTTTCGCACTTGTGTTGGTGCAGGAAACCACTTTTGCACTTGTATTAGTGTGGAAAAACCACTTTTCGCACTTGTGTTAGTGTTGAAAAACCACTTTTCGCACTTGTGTTAGTGTTGAAAAACCACTTTTCGCACTTGTGTTAGTGTTAAAAAACCACTTTTCGCACTTGTGTTGGTGCAGGAAAGCCACTTTTGCACTTGTATTAGTGTGGAAAAAACACTTTTCGCACTTGTGTTAATGTTGAAAAACCACTTTTCGCACTTGTGTTAGTGTTGAAAAACCACTTTTCGCACTTGTGTTAGTGTTGAAAAACCACTTTTCGCACTTGTGTTGGTGCAGGAAACCACTTTTCGCACTTGTGTTAGTGTTGAAAAACCACTTTTCGCACTTGTGTTAGTGTTGAAAAACCACTTTTCGCACTTGTGTTAGTGTTGAAAAACCACTTTTCGCACTTGTGTTGGTGCAGGAAACCACTTTTGCACTTGTATTAGTGTGGAAAAAACACTTTTCGCTCTTGTGTTAGTGTTGAAAAACCACTTTTCGCACTTGTGTTAGTGTTCAAAAACCACTTTTCGCACTTGTGTTAGTGTTGAAAAACCACTTTTCGCACTTGTGTTGGTGCAGGAAACCACTTTTGCACTTGTATTAGTGTGGAAAAACCACTTTTCGCACTTGTGTTAGTGTTGAAAAACCACTTTTCGCACTTGTGTTAGTGTTGAAAAACCACTTTTCGCACATGTGTTGGTGCAGGAAACCACTTTTGCACTTGTATTAGTGTGGAAAAAACACTTTTTGCACTTGTGATAGTGTTGAAAAACCCCTTTTCGCACTTGTGTTAGTGTTGAAAAACCACTTTTCGCACTTGTGTTAGTGTTGAAAAACCACTTTTCGCACTTGTGTTGGTGCAGGAAACCACTTTTGCACTTGTATTAGTGTGGAAAAATCACTTTTCGCACTTGTGATAGTGTTGAAAAACCACTTTTCGCACTTGTGTTAGTGTTGAAAAACCACTTTTCGCACTTGTGTTGGTGCAGGAAACCACTTTTGCACTTGTATTAGTGTGGAAAAACTACTTTTTGCACTTGTGTTAGTGTTGAAAAACCACTTTTCGCACTTGTGTTAGTGTTGAAAAACCACTTTTCGCACATGTGTTGGTGCAGGAAACCACTTTTGCACTTGTATTAGTGTGGAAAAAACACTTTTTGCACTTGTGATAGTGTTGAAAAACCACTTTTCGCACTTGTGTTAGTGTTGAAAAACCACTTTTCGCACTTGTGTTGGTGTTGAAAAACCACTTTTCGCACTTGTGTTGGTGCAGGAAACCACTTTTGCACTTGTATTAGTGTGGAAAAAACACTTTTCACACTTGTGTTAGTGTTGAAAAACCACTTTTCGCTCTTGTGTTAGTGTTGAAAAACCACTTTTCGCACTTGTGTTAGTGTTGAAAAACCACTTTTCGCACTTGTGTTGGTGCAGGAAATCACTTTTGCACTTGTATTAGTGTGGAAAAAACACTTTTTGCACTTGTGATAGTGTTGAAAAACCACTTTTCGCACTTGTGTTAGTGTTGAAAAACCACTTTTCGCACTTGTGTTGGTGCAGGAAACCACTTATCGCACTTGTGTTAGTGTTGAAAAACCACTTTTCGCACTTGTGTTAGTGTCGAAAAACCACTTTTCGCACTTGTGTTAGTGTTGAAAAACCACTTTTCGCACATGTGTTGGTGCAGGAAACCACTTTTGCACTTGTATTAGTGTGGAAAAACCACTTTTTGCACTTGTGTTAGTGTTGAAAAGCCACTTTTCGCACTTGTGTTAGTGTTGAAAAACCACTTTTCGCACTTGTGTTGGTGCAGGAAACAACTTTTGCACTTGTATTAGTGTGGAAAAACCACTTTTTACACTTGTGTTAGTGTTGAAAAACAACTTTTCGCACTTGTGTTAGTGTTGTAAAACCACTTTTCGCACTTGTGTTAGTGTTGAAAAACCACTTTTCGCACTTGTGTTAGTGTTGAAAAACCACTTTTTGCACTTGTACTGGTGCAGGAAACCACTTTTGCACTTGTATTAGTGTGGAAAAAACACTTTTTGCACTTGTGTTAGTGTTGAAAAGCCACTTTTCGCACTTGTGTTAGTGTTGTAAAACCACTTTTCACACTTGTGTTGGTGCAGGAAACCACTTTTCCACTTGTATTAGTGTGGAAAAACCACTTTTCGCACTTGTGTTAGTGTTGAAAAGCCACTTTTCGCACTTGTGTTAGTGTTGTAAAACCACTTTTCGCACTTGTGTTGGTGCAGGAAACCACTTTTGCACTTGTATTCGTGTGGAAAAACCACTTTTCGCACTTGTGTTAGTGTTGAAAAACCACTTTTCGCACTTGTGTTAGTGTTGAAAAACCACTTTTCGCACTTGTGTTAGTGTTAAAAAAACCACTTTTCGCATTTGTGTTGGTGCAGGAAACCACTTTTGCACTTGTATTAGTGTGGAAAAAACACTTTTCGCACTTGTGTTAATGTTGAAAAACCACTTTTCGCACTTGTGTTAGTGTTGAAAAACCACTTTTCGCACTTGTGTTAGTGTTGAAAAACCACTTTTCGCACTTGTGTTGGTGCAGGAAACCACTTTTGCACTTGTATTAGTGTGGAAAAAACACTTTTTGCACTTGTGATAGTGTTGAAAAACCACTTTTCGCACTTGTGTTAGTGTTGAAAAACCACTTTTCGCACTTGTGTTGGTGCAGGAAACCACTTTTGCACTTGTATTAGTGTGGAAAAACCACTTTTCGCACTTGTGTTAGTGTTGAAAAACCACTTTTCGCACTTGTGTTAGTGTTGAAAAACCACTTTTCGCACTTGTGTTGGTGCAGGAAACCACTATTGCACTTGTATTAGTGTGGAAAAAACACTTTTCGCACTTGTGTTAGTGTTGAAAAACCACTTTTCGCACTTGTGTTAGTGTTGAAAAACCACTTTTCACACTTGTGTTTGTGTTGAAAAACCACTTTTCGCACTTGTGTTGGTGCAGGAAATCACTTTTGCACTTGTATTAGTGTGGAAAAAACACTTTTTGCACTTATGATAGTGTTGAAAAACCACTTTTCGCACTTGTGTTAGTGTTGAAAAACCACTTTTCGCACTTGTGTTGGTGCAGGAAACCACTTTTGCACTTGTAATAGTGTGGAAAAAACACTTTTTGCACTTGTGATAGTGTTGAAAAACCACTTTTCGCACTTGTGTTTGTGTTGAAAAACCACTTTTCGCACTTGTGTTAGTGTTGAAAAACCACTTTTTGCACTTGTACTGGTGCAGGAAACCACTTTTGCACTTGTATTAGTGTGGAAAAAACACTTTTTGCACTTGTGTTAGTGTTGAAAAGCCACTTTTCGCACTTGTGTTAGTGTTGAAAAACCACTTTTCGCACTTGTGTTAGTGTTGAAAAACCACTTTTTGCACTTGTACTGGTGCAGGAAACCACTTTTGCACTTGTATTAGTGTGGAAAAAACACTTTTTGCACTTGTGTTAGTGTTGAAAAGCCACTTTTCGCACTTGTGTTAGTGTTGTAAAACCACTTTTCACACTTGTGTTGGTGCAGGAAACCACTTTTCCACTTGTATTAGTGTGGAAAAACCACTTTTCGCACTTGTGTTAGTGTTGAAAAGCCACATTTTGCACTTGTGTTAGTGTTGTAAAACCACTTTTCGCACTTGTGTTGGTGCAGGAAACCACTTTTGCACTTGTATTAGTGTGGAAAAACCACTTTTCGCACTTGTGTTGGTGCAGGAAACCACTTTTGCACTTGTATTAGTGTGGAAAAAACACTTTTTGCACTTGTGATAGTGTTGAAAAACCACTTTTCGCACTTGTGTTGGTGCAGGAAACCACTTTTGCACTTGTATTAGTGTGGAAAAAACACTTTTTGCACTTGTGATAGTGTTGAAAAACCACTTTTCGCACTTGTGTTAGTGTTGAAAAACCACTTTTCGCACTTGTGTTGGTGCAGGAAACCACTTTTGCACTTGTATTAGTGTGGAAAAACCACTTTTCGCACTTGTGTTAGTGTTGAAAAACCACTTTTCGCACTTGTGTTAGTGTTGAAAAACCACTTTTCGCACTTGTGTTAGTGTTAAAAAACCACTTTTCGCACTTGTGTTGGTGCAGGAAACCACTTTTGCACTTGTATTAGTGTGGAAAAAACACTTTTCGCACTTGTGTTAATGTTGAAAAACCACTTTTCGCACTTGTGTTAGTGTTGAAAAACCACTTTTCGCACTTGTGTTAGTGTTGAAAAACCACTTTTCGCACTTGTGTTGGTGCAGGAAACCACTTTTGCACTTGTATTAGTGTGGAAAAAACACTTTTTGCACTTGTGATAGTGTTGAAAAACCACTTTTCGCACTTGTGTTAGTGTTGAAAAACCACTTTTCACACTTGTGTTGGTGCAGGAAACCACTTTTGCACTTGTATTAGTGTGGAAAAACCACTTTTCGCACTTGTGTTAGTGTTGAAAAACCACTTTTCGCACTTGTGTTAGTGTTGAAAAACCACTTTTCGCACCTGTGTTAGTGTTGAAAAACCACTTTTTGCACTTGTGTTGGAGCAGGAAACCACTTTTGCACTTGTATTAGTGTGGAAAAAACACTTTTTGCACTTGTGATAGTGTTGAAAAACCACTTTTCGCACTTGTGTTAGTGTTGAAAAACCACTTTTCGCACTTGTGTTAGTGTTGAAAAACCACTTTTCGCACTTGTGTTGGTGCAGGAAACCACTTTTGCACTTGTATTAGTGTGGAAAAACCACTTTTCGCACTTGTGTTAGTGTTGTAAAACCACTTTTCGCACTTGTGTTGGTGCAGGAAACCACTTTTGCACTTGTATTAGTGTGGAAAAACCACTTTTCGCACTTGTGTTAGTGTTGAAAAACCACTTTTCGCACTTGTGTTAGTGTTGAAAAACCACTTTTCGCACTTGTGTTAGTGTTAAAAACCCACTTTTCGCACTTGTGTTGGTGCAGGAAAGCCACTTTTGCACTTGTATTAGTGTGGAAAAAACACTTTTCGCACTTGTGTTAATGTTGAAAAACCACTTTTCGCACTTGTGTTAGTGTTGAAAAACCACTTTTCGCACTTGTGTTAGTGTTGAAAAACCACTTTTCGCACTTGTGTTGGTGCAGGAAACCACTTTTCGCACTTGTGTTAGTGTTGAAAAACCACTTTTCGCACTTGTGTTAGTGTTGAAAAACCACTTTTCGCACTTGTGTTAGTGTTGAAAAACCACTTTTCGCACTTGTGTTAGTGTTGAAAAACCACTTTTCGCACTTGTGTTGGTGCAGGAAACCACTTTTGCACTTGAATTAGTGTGGAAAAAACACTTTTCGCACTTGTGTTAGTGTTGTAAAACCACTTTTCGCACTTGTGTTGGTGCAGGAAACCACTTTTGCACTTGTATTCGTGTGGAAAAACCACTTTTCGCACTTGTGTTAGTGTTGAAAAACCACTTTTCGCACTTGTGTTAGTGTTGAAAAACCACTTTTCGCACTTGTGTTAGTGTTAAAAAACCACTTTTCGCATTTGTGTTGGTGCAGGAAACCACTTTTGCACTTGTATTAGTGTGGAAAAAACACTTTTTGCACTTGTGATAGTGTTGAAAAACCACTTTTCGCACTTGTGTTGGTGCAGGAAACCACTTTTGCACTTGTATTAGTGTGGAAAAAACACTTTTTGCACTTGTGATAGTGTTGAAAAACCACTTTTCGCACTTGTGTTAGTGTTGAAAAACCACTTTTCGCACTTGTGTTGGTGCAGGAAACCACTTTTGCACTTGTATTAGTGTGGAAAAACCACTTTTCGCACTTGTGTTAGTGTTGAAAAACCACTTTTCGCACTTGTGTTAATGTTGAAAAACCACTTTTCGCACTTGTGTTAGTGTTGAAAAACCACTTTTCGCACTTGTGTTAGTGTTGAAAAACCACTTTTCGCACTTGTGTTGGTGCAGGAAACCACTTTTGCACTTGTATTAGTGTGGAAAAAACACTTTTTGCACTTGTGATAGTGTTGAAAAACCACTTTTCGCACTTGTGTTAGTGTTGAAAAACCACTTTTCGCACTTGTGTTGGTGCAGGAAACCACTTTTGCACTTGTATTAGTGTGGAAAAAACCACTTTTCGCACTTGTGTTAGTGTTGAAAAACCACTTTTCGCACTTGTGTTAGTGTTGAAAAACCACTTTTCGCACTTGTGTTGGTGCAGGAAACCACTATTGCACTTGTATTAGTGTGGAAAAAACACTTTTCGCACTTGTGTTAGTGTTGAAAAACCACTTTTCGCACTTGTGTTAGTGTTGAAAAACCACTTTTCACACTTGTGTTTGTGTTGAAAAACCACTTTTCGCACTTGTGTTGGTGCAGGAAATCACTTTTGCACTTGTATTAGTGTGGAAAAAACACTTTTTGCACTTATGATAGTGTTGAAAAACCACTTTTCGCACTTGTGTTAGTGTTGAAAAACCACTTTTCGCACTTGTGTTGGTGCAGGAAACCACTTTTGCACTTGTGTTAGTGTGGAAAAAACACTTTTTGCACTTGTGATAGTGTTGAAAAACCACTTTTCGCACTTGTGTTTGTGTTGAAAAACCACTTTTCGCACTTGTGTTAGTGTTGAAAAACCACTTTTTGCACTTGTACTGGTGCAGGAAACCACTTTTGCACTTGTATTAGTGTGGAAAAAACACTTTTTGCACTTGTGTTAGTGTTGAAAAGCCACTTTTCGCACTTGTGTTAGTGTTGAAAAACCACTTTTCGCACTTGTGTTAGTGTTGAAAAACCACTTTTTGCACTTGTACTGGTGCAGGAAACCACTTTTGCACTTGTATTAGTGTGGAAAAAACACTTTTTGCACTTGTGTTAGTGTTGAAAAGCCACTTTTCGCACTTGTGTTAGTGTTGTAAAACCACTTTTCACACTTGTGTTGGTGCAGGAAACCACTTTTCCACTTGTATTAGTGTGGAAAAACCACTTTTCGCACTTGTGTTAGTGTTGAAAAGCCACTTTTTGCACTTGTGTTAGTGTTGTAAAACCACTTTTCGCACTTGTGTTGGTGCAGGAAACCACTTTTGCACTTGCATTAGTGTGGAAAAACCACTTTTCGCACTTGTGTTAGTGTTGAAAAACCACTTTTCGCACTTGTGTTAGTGTTGAAAAACCACTTTTCGCACTTGTGTTAGTGTTAAAAAACCACTTTTCGCACTTGTGTTGGTGCAGGAAACCACTTTTGCACTTGTATTAGTGTGGAAAAAACACTTTTCGCACTTGTGTTAATGTTGAAAAACCACTTTTCGCACTTGTGTTAGTGTTGAAAAACCACTTTTCGCACTTGTGTTAGTGTTGAAAAACCACTTTTCGCACTTGTGTTGGTGCAGGAAACCACTTTTGCACTTGTATTAGTATGGAAAAAACACTTTTTGCACTTGTGATAGTGTTGAAAAACCACTTTTCGCACTTGTGTTAGTGTTGAAAAACCACTTTTCACACTTGTGTTGGTGCAGGAAACCACTTTTGCACTTGTATTAGTGTGGAAAAACCACTTTTCGCACTTGTGTTAGTGTTGAAAAACCACTTTTCGCACTTGTGTTAGTGTTGAAAAACCACTTTTCGCACCTGTGTTAGTGTTGAAAAACCACTTTTTGCACTTGTGTTGGAGCAGGAAACCACTTTTGCACTTGTATTAGTGTGGAAAAAACACTTTTTGCACTTGTGATAGTGTTGAAAAACCACTTTTCGCACTTGTGTTAGTGTTGAAAAACCACTTTTCGCACTTGTGTTAGTGTTGAAAAACCACTTTTCGCACTTGTGTTGGTGCAGGAAACCACTTTTGCACTTGTATTAGTGTGGAAAAACCACTTTTCGCACTTGTGTTAGTGTTGAAAAACCACTTTTCGCACTTGTGTTAGTGTTGAAAAACCACTTTTCGCACTTGTGTTGGTGCAGGAAACCACTATTGCACTTGTATTAGTGTGGAAAAAACACTTTTCGCACTTGTGTTAGTGTTGAAAAACCACTTTTCGCACTTGTGTTAGTGTTGAAAAACCACTTTTCACACTTGTGTTTGTGTTGAAAAACCACTTTTCGCACTTGTGTTGGTGCAGGAAATCACTTTTGCACTTGTATTAGTGTGGAAAAAACACTTTTTGCACTTATGATAGTGTTGAAAAACCACTTTTCGCACTTGTGTTAGTGTTGAAAAACCACTTTTCGCACTTGTGTTGGTGCAGGAAACCACTTTTGCACTTGTGTTAGTGTGGAAAAAACACTTTTTGCACTTGTGATAGTGTTGAAAAACCACTTTTCGCACTTGTGTTTGTGTTGAAAAACCACTTTTCGCACTTGTGTTAGTGTTGAAAAACCACTTTTTGCACTTGTACTGGTGCAGGAAACCACTTTTGCACTTGTATTAGTGTGGAAAAAACACTTTTTGCACTTGTGTTAGTGTTGAAAAGCCACTTTTCGCACTTGTGTTAGTGTTGAAAAA
Organism: Myxine glutinosa; assembly: GCF_964187855.1. Taxonomy (NCBI): domain Eukaryota; kingdom Metazoa; phylum Chordata; class Myxini; order Myxiniformes; family Myxinidae; genus Myxine; species Myxine glutinosa. The sequence continues at coordinate 11,470 of NW_027616530.1, forward strand.
CCACTTTTCGCACTTGTGTTAGTGTTGAAAAACCACTTTTTGCACTTGTACTGGTGCAGGAAACCACTTTTGCACTTGTATTAGTGTGGAAAAAACACTTTTTGCACTTGTGTTAGTGTTGAAAAGCCACTTTTCGCACTTGTGTTAGTGTTGTAAAACCACTTTTCACACTTGTGTTGGTGCAGGAAACCACTTTTCCACTTGTATTAGTGTGGAAAAACCACTTTTCGCACTTGTGTTAGTGTTGAAAAGCCACTTTTTGCACTTGTGTTAGTGTTGTAAAACCACTTTTCGCACTTGTGTTGGTGCAGGAAACCACTTTTGCACTTGCATTAGTGTGGAAAAACCACTTTTCGCACTTGTGTTAGTGTTGAAAAACCACTTTTCGCACTTGTGTTAGTGTTGAAAAACCACTTTTCGCACTTGTGTTAGTGTTAAAAAACCACTTTTCGCACTTGTGTTGGTGCAGGAAACCACTTTTGCACTTGTATTAGTGTGGAAAAAACACTTTTCGCACTTGTGTTAATGTTGAAAAACCACTTTTCGCACTTGTGTTAGTGTTGAAAAACCACTTTTCGCACTTGTGTTAGTGTTGAAAAACCACTTTTCGCACTTGTGTTGGTGCAGGAAACCACTTTTGCACTTGTATTAGTATGGAAAAAACACTTTTTGCACTTGTGATAGTGTTGAAAAACCACTTTTCGCACTTGTGTTAGTGTTGAAAAACCACTTTTCACACTTGTGTTGGTGCAGGAAACCACTTTTGCACTTGTATTAGTGTGGAAAAACCACTTTTCGCACTTGTGTTAGTGTTGAAAAACCACTTTTCGCACTTGTGTTAGTGTTGAAAAACCACTTTTCGCACCTGTGTTAGTGTTGAAAAACCACTTTTTGCACTTGTGTTGGAGCAGGAAACCACTTTTGCACTTGTATTAGTGTGGAAAAAACACTTTTTGCACTTGTGATAGTGTTGAAAAACCACTTTTCGCACTTGTGTTAGTGTTGAAAAACCACTTTTCGCACTTGTGTTAGTGTTGAAAAACCACTTTTCGCACTTGTGTTGGTGCAGGAAACCACTTTTGCACTTGTATTAGTGTGGAAAAACCACTTTTCGCACTTGTGTTAGTGTTGTAAAACCACTTTTCGCACTTGTGTTGGTGCAGGAAACCACTTTTGCACTTGTATTAGTGTGGAAAAACCACTTTTCGCACTTGTGTTAGTGTTGAAAAACCACTTTTCGCACTTGTGTTAGTGTTGAAAAACCACTTTTCGCACTTGTGTTAGTGTTAAAAAACCACTTTTCGCACTTGTGTTGGTGCAGGAAAGCCACTTTTGCACTTGTATTAGTGTGGAAAAAACACTTTTCGCACTTGTGTTAATGTTGAAAAACCACTTTTCGCACTTGTGTTAGTGTTGAAAAACCACTTTTCGCACTTGTGTTAGTGTTGAAAAACCACTTTTCGCACTTGTGTTGGTGCAGGAAACCACTTTTCGCACTTGTGTTAGTGTTGAAAAACCACTTTTCGCACTTGTGTTAGTGTTGAAAAACCACTTTTCGCACTTGTGTTAGTGTTGAAAAACCACTTTTCGCACTTGTGTTGGTGCAGGAAACCACTTTTGCACTTGAATTAGTGTGGAAAAAACACTTTTCGCTCTTGTGTTAGTGTTGAAAAAGCACTTTTCGCACTTGTGTTAGTGTTCAAAAACCACTTTTCGCACTTGTGTTAGTGTTGAAAAACCACTTTTCGCACTTGTGTTGGTGCAGGAAACCACTTTTGCACTTGTATTAGTGTGGAAAAACCACTTTTCGCACTTGTGTTAGTGTTGAAAAACCACTTTTCGCACTTGTGTTAGTGTTGAAAAACCACTTTTCGCACATGTGTTGGTGCAGGAAACCACTTTTGCACTTGTATTAGTGTGGAAAAAACACTTTTTGCACTTGTGATAGTGTTGAAAAACCACTTTTCGCACTTGTGTTAGTGTTGAAAAACCACTTTTCGCACTTGTGTTGGTGCAGGAAACCACTTTTGCACTTGTATTAGTGTGGAAAAAACACTTTTCGCACTTGTGATAGTGTTGAAAAACCACTTTTCGCACTTGTGTTAGTGTTGAAAAACCACTTTTCGCACTTGTGTTGGTGCAGGAAACCACTTTTGCACTTGTATTAGTGTGGAAAAACTACTTTTTGCACTTGTGTTAGTGTTGAAAAACCACTTTTCGCACTTGTGTTAGTGTTGAAAAACCACTTTTCGCACATGTGTTGGTGCAGGAAACCACTTTTGCACTTGTATTAGTGTGGAAAAAACACTTTTTGCACTTGTGATAGTGTTGAAAAACCACTTTTCGCACTTGTGTTAGTGTTGAAAAACCACTTTTCGCACTTGTGTTGGTGTTGAAAAACCACTTTTCGCACTTGTGTTGGTGCAGGAAACCACTTTTGCACTTGTATTAGTGTGGAAAAAACACTTTTCACACTTGTGTTAGTGTTGAAAAACCACTTTTCGCTCTTGTGTTAGTGTTGAAAAACCACTTTTCGCTCTTGTGTTAGTGTTGAAAAACCACTTTTCGCACTTGTGTTAGTGTTGAAAAACCACTTTTCGCACTTGTGTTGGTGCTGAAAAACCACTTTTGCACTTGTATTAGTGTGGAAAAAACACTTTTTGCACTTTTGATAGTGTTGAAAAACCACTTTTCACACTTGTGTTGGTGCAGGAAACCACTATTGCACTTGTATTAGTGTGGAAAAACCACTTTTCGCACTTGTGTTAGTGTTGGAAAACCACTTTTCGCACTTGTGTTAGTGTTGAAAAATCACTTTTCGCACTTGTGTTGGTGCAGGAAACCACTTTTGCACTTGTATTAGTGTGGAAAAAACACTTTTTGCACTTGTGATAGTGTTGAAAAACCACTTTTCGCACTTGTGTTAGTGTTGAAAAACCACTTTTCGCACTTGTGTTAGTGTTGAAAAACCACTTTTCGCACTTGTGTTGGTGCAGGAAACCACTTTTGCACTTGTATTAGTGTGGAAAAAACACTTTTTGCACTTGTGATAGTGTTGAAAAACCACTTTTCGCACTTGTGTTAGTGTTGAAAAACCACTTTTCGCACTTGTGTTAGTGTTGAAAAACCACTTTTCGCACTTGTGTTGGTGCAGGAAACCACTTTTGCACTTGTATTAGTGTGGAAAAACCACTTTTCGCACTTGTGTTAGTGTTGTAAAACCACTTTTCGCACTTGTGTTGGTGCAGGAAACCACTTTTGCACTTGTATTAGTGTGGAAAAACCACTTTTCGCACTTGTGTTAGTGTTGAAAAACCACTTTTCGCACTTGTGTTAGTGTTGAAAAACCACTTTTCGCACTTGTGTTAGTGTTAAAAAACCACTTTTCGCACTTGTGTTGGTGCAGGAAAGCCACTTTTGCACTTGTATTAGTGTGGAAAAAACACTTTTCGCACTTGTGTTAATGTTGAAAAACCACTTTTCGCACTTGTGTTAGTGTTGAAAAACCACTTTTCGCACTTGTGTTAGTGTTGAAAAACCACTTTTCGCACTTGTGTTGGTGCAGGAAACCACTTTTCGCACTTGTGTTAGTGTTGAAAAACCACTTTTCGCACTTGTGTTAGTGTTGAAAAACCACTTTTCGCACTTGTGTTAGTGTTGAAAAACCACTTTTCGCACTTGTGTTGGTGCAGGAAACCACTTTTGCACTTGTATTAGTGTGGAAAAAACACTTTTCGCTCTTGTGTTAGTGTTGAAAAACCACTTTTCGCACTTGTGTTAGTGTTCAAAAACCACTTTTCGCACTTGTGTTAGTGTTGAAAAACCACTTTTCGCACTTGTGTTGGTGCAGGAAACCACTTTTGCACTTGTATTAGTGTGGAAAAACCACTTTTCGCACTTGTGTTAGTGTTGAAAAACCACTTTTCGCACTTGTGTTAGTGTTGAAAAACCACTTTTCGCACATGTGTTGGTGCAGGAAACCACTTTTGCACTTGTATTAGTGTGGAAAAAACACTTTTTGCACTTGTGATAGTGTTGAAAAACCCCTTTTCGCACTTGTGTTAGTGTTGAAAAACCACTTTTCGCACTTGTGTTAGTGTTGAAAAACCACTTTTCGCACTTGTGTTGGTGCAGGAAACCACTTTTGCACTTGTATTAGTGTGGAAAAATCACTTTTTGCACTTGTGATAGTGTTGAAAAACCACTTTTCGCACTTGTGTTAGTGTTGAAAAACCACTTTTCGCACTTGTGTTGGTGCAGGAAACCACTTTTGCACTTGTATTAGTGTGGAAAAACTACTTTTTGCACTTGTGTTAGTGTTGAAAAACCACTTTTCGCACTTGTGTTAGTGTTGAAAAACCACTTTTCGCACATGTGTTGGTGCAGGAAACCACTTTTGCACTTGTATTAGTGTGGAAAAAACACTTTTTGCACTTGTGATAGTGTTGAAAAACCACTTTTCGCACTTGTGTTAGTGTTGAAAAACCACTTTTCGCACTTGTGTTGGTGTTGAAAAACCACTTTTCGCACTTGTGTTGGTGCAGGAAACCACTTTTGCACTTGTATTAGTGTGGAAAAAACACTTTTCATACTTGTGTTAGTGTTGAAAAACCACTTTTCGCTCTTGTGTTAGTGTTGAAAAACCACTTTTCGCACTTGTGTTAGTGTTGAAAAACCACTTTTCGCACTTGTGTTGGTGCAGGAAATCTCTTTTGCACTTGTATTAGTGTGGAAAAACACTTTTTGCACTTGTGATAGTGTTGAAAAACCACTTTTCACACTTGTGTTAGTGTTGAAAAACCACTTTTCGCACTTGTGTTGGTGCAGGAAACCACTTATCGCACTTGTGTTAGTGTTGAAAAACCACTTTTCGCACTTGTGTTAGTGTCGAAAAACCACTTTTCGCACTTGTGTTAGTGTTGAAAAACCACTTTTCGCACATGTGTTGGTGCAGGAAACCACTTTTGCACTTGTATTAGTGTGGAAAAACCACTTTTCGCACTTGTGTTAGTGTTGAAAAACCACTTTTCGCACATGTGTTGGTGCAGGAAACCACTTTTGCACTTGTATTAGTGTTGAAAAACCACTTTTCGCACTTGTGTTAGTGTCGAAAAACCACTTTTCGCACTTGTGTTAGTGTTGAAAAACCACTTTTCGCACTTGTGTTGGTGCAGGAAACAACTTTTGTACTTGTATTAGTGTGGAAAAACCACTTTTTACACTTGTGTTAGTGTTGAAAAACAACTTTTCGCACTTGTGTTAGTGTTGTAAAACCACTTTTCGCACTTGTGTTAGTGTTGAAAAACCACTTTTCGCACTTGTGTTAGTGTTGAAAAACCACTTTTTGCACTTGTACTGGTGCAGGAAACCACTTTTGCACTTGTATTAGTGTGGAAAAAACACTTTTTGCACTTGTGTTAGTGTTGAAAAGCCACTTTTCGCACTTGTGTTAGTGTTGTAAAACCACTTTTCACACTTGTGTTGGTGCAGGAAACCACTTTTCCACTTGTATTAGTGTGGAAAAACCACTTTTCGCACTTGTGTTAGTGTTGAAAAGCCACTTTTCGCACTTGTGTTAGTGTTGTAAAACCACTTTTCGCACTTGTGTTGGTGCAGGAAACCACTTTTGCACTTGTATTCGTGTGGAAAAACCACTTTTCGCACTTGTGTTAGTGTTGAAAAACCACTTTTCGCACTTGTGTTAGTGTTGAAAAACCACTTTTCGCACTTGTGTTAGTGTTAAAAAACCACTTTTCGCACTTGTGTTGGTGCAGGAAACCACTTTTGCACTTGTATTAGTGTGGAAAAAATACTTTTCGCACTTGTGTTAATGTTGAAAAACCACTTTTCGCACTTGTGTTAGTGTTGAAAAACCACTTTTCGCACTTGTGTTAGTGTTGAAAAACCACTTTTCGCACTTGTGTTGGTGCAGGAAACCACTTTTGCACTTGTATTAGTGTGGAAAAAACACTTTTTGCACTTGTGATAGTGTTGAAAAACCACTTTTCGCACTTGTGTTAGTGTTGAAAAACCACTTTTCGCACTTGTGTTGGTGCAGGAAACCACTTTTGCACTTGTATTAGTGTGGAAAAACCACTTTTCGCACTTGTGTTAGTGTTGAAAAACCACTTTTCGCACTTGTGTTAGTGTTGAAAAACCACTTTTCGCACTTGTGTTGGTGCAGGAAACCACTATTGCACTTGTATTAGTGTGGAAAAAACACTTTTCGCACTTGTGTTAGTGTTGAAAAACCACTTTTCGCACTTGTGTTAGTGTTGAAAAACCACTTTTCACACTTGTGTTAGTGTTGAAAAACCACTTTTCGCACTTGTGTTGGTGCAGGAAACCACTTTTGCACTTGTAATAGTGTGGAAAAAACACTTTTTGCACTTGTGATAGTGTTGAAAAACCACTTTTCGCACTTGTGTTTGTGTTGAAAAACCACTTTTCGCACTTGTGTTAGTGTTGAAAAACCACTTTTTGCACTTGTGTTGGAGCAGGAAACCACTTTTGCACTTGTATTAGTGTGGAAAAAACACTTTTTGCACTTGTGATAGTGTTGAAAAACCACTTTTCGCACTTGTGTTAGTGTTGAAAAACCACTTTTCGCACTTGTGTTAGTGTTGAAAAACCACTTTTCGCACTTGTGTTGGTGCAGGAAACCACTTTTGCACTTGTATTAGTGTGGAAAAACCACTTTTCGCACTTGTGTTAGTGTTGTAAAACCACTTTTCGCACTTGTGTTGGTGCAGGAAACCACTTTTGCACTTGTATTAGTGTGGAAAAACCACTTTTCGCACTTGTGTTAGTGTTGAAAAACCACTTTTCGCACTTGTGTTAGTGTTGAAAAACCACTTTTCGCACTTGTGTTAGTGTTAAAAAAACCACTTTTCGCACTTGTGTTGGTGCAGGAAAGCCACTTTTGCACTTGTATTAGTGTGGAAAAAACACTTTTCGCTCTTGTGTTAATGTTGAAAAACCACTTTTCGCACTTGTGTTAGTGTTCAAAAACCACTTTTCGCACTTGTGTTAGTGTTGAAAAACCACTTTTCGCACTTGTGTTGGTGCAGGAAACCACTTTTGCACTTGTATTAGTGTGGAAAAACCACTTTTCGCACTTGTGTTAGTGTTGAAAAACCACTTTTCGCACTTGTGTTAGTGTTGAAAAACCACTTTTCGCACATGTGTTGGTGCAGGAAACCACTTTTGCACTTGTATTAGTGTGGAAAAAACACTTTTTGCACTTGTGATAGTGTTGAAAAACCACTTTTCGCACTTGTGTTAGTGTTGAAAAACCACTTTTCGCACTTGTGTTAGTGTTGAAAAACCACTTTTCGCACTTGTGTTGGTGCAGGAAACCACTTTTGCACTTGTATTTGTGTGGAAAAAACACTTTTCGCACTTGTGATAGTGTTGAAAAACCACTTTTCGCACTTGTGTTAGTGTTGAAAAACCACTTTTCGCACTTGTGTTGGTGCAGGAAACCACTTTTGCACTTGTATTAGTGTGGAAAAACTACTTTTTGCACATGTGTTAGTGTTGAAAAACCACTTTTCGCACTTGTGTTAGTGTTGAAAAACCACTTTTCGTACATGTGTTGGTGCAGGAAACCACTTTTGCACTTGTATTAGTGTGGAAAAAACACTTTTCGCACTTGTGTTAGTGTTGAAAAACCACTTTTCGCTCTTGTGTTAGTGTTGAAAAACCACTTTTCGCACTTGTGTTAGTGTTGAAAAACCACTTTTCGCACTTGTGTTGGTGCAGGAAACCACTTTTGCACTTGTATTAGTGTGGAAAAAACACTTTTTGCACTTTTGATAGTGTTGAAAAACCACTTTTCACACTTGTGTTGGTGCAGGAAACCACTATTGCACTTGTATTAGTGTGGAAAAACCACTTTTCGCACTTGTGTTAGTGTTGGAAAACCACTTTTCGCACTTGTGTTAGTGTTGAAAAATCACTTTTCGCACATGTGTTGGTGCAGGAAACCACTTTTGCACTTGTATTAGTGTGGAAAAAACACTTTTCGCACTTGTGATAGTGTTGAAAAACCACTTTTCGCACTTGTGTTAGTGTTGAAAAACCACTTTTCGCACTTGTGTTGGTGCAGGAAACCACTTTTGCACTTGTATTAGTGTGGAAAAACTACTTTTTGCACATGTGTTAGTGTTGAAAAACCACTTTTCGCACTTGTGTTAGTGTTGAAAAACCACTTTTCGTACATGTGTTGGTGCAGGAAACCACTTTTGCACTTGTATTAGTGTGGAAAAAACACTTTTCGCACTTGTGTTAGTGTTGAAAAACCACTTTTCGCTCTTGTGTTAGTGTTGAAAAACCACTTTTCGCACTTGTGTTAGTGTTGAAAAACCACTTTTCGCACTTGTGTTGGTGCAGGAAACCACTTTTGCACTTGTATTAGTGTGGAAAAAACACTTTTTGCACTTTTGATAGTGTTGAAAAACCACTTTTCACACTTGTGTTGGTGCAGGAAACCACTATTGCACTTGTATTAGTGTGGAAAAACCACTTTTCGCACTTGTGTTAGTGTTGGAAAACCACTTTTCGCACTTGTGTTAGTGTTGAAAAATCACTTTTCGCACATGTGTTGGTGCAGGAAACCACTTTTGCACTTGTATTATTGTGGAAAAAACACTTTTTGCACTTGTGATAGTGTTGAAAAACCACTTTTCGCACTTGTGTTAGTGTTGAAAAACCACTTTTCGCACTTGTGTTAGTGTTGAAAAACAACATTTCGCACTTGTGTTAGTGTTGAAAAACCACTTTTCGCACTTGTGTTGGTGCAGGAAACCACTTTTGGACTTGTATTAGTGTGGAAAAAACACTTTTCGCACTTGTGTTAGTGTTGAAAAACCACTTTTCACACTTGTGTTGGTGCAGTAAACCACTTTTGCACTTGTATTAGTGTGGAAAAACCACTTTTCGCACTTGTGTTGGTGTTGAAAAACCACTTTTCGCACTTGTGTTAGTGTTGAAAAACCACTTTTCGCACATGTGTTGGTGCAGGAAACCACTTTTCGACTTGTATTAGTGTGGAAAAACCACTTTTCGCACTTGTGTTAGTGTTGAAAAACCACTTTTCGCACATGTGTTGGTGCAGTAAACCACTTTTGCACTTGTATTAGTGTGGAAAAACCACTTTTCGCACTTGTGTTAGTGTTGAAAAACCACTTTTCGCACTTGTGTTAGTGTTGAAAAACCACTTTTCGCACTTGTGTTAGTGTTGAAAAACCACTTTTCACACTTGTGTTAGTGTTGAAAAACCACTTTTCGCACTTGTGTTGATGCAGGAAATCACTTTTGCACTTGTATTAGTGTGGAAAAAACACTTTTTGCACTTATGATAGTGTTGAAAAACCACTTTTCGCACTTGTGTTAGTGTTGAAAAACCACTTTTCGCACTTGTGTTGGTGCAGGAAACCACTTTTGCACTTGTAATAGTGTGGAAAAAACACTTTTTGCACTTGTGATAGTGTTGAAAAACCACTTTTCGCACTTGTGTTAGTGTTGAAAAACCACTTTTCGCACTTGTGTTAGTGTTGAAAAACCACTTTTTGCACTTGTGTTGGAGCAGGAAACCACTTTTGCACTTGTATTAGTGTGGAAAAAACACTTTTTGCACTTGTGATAGTGTTGAAAAACCACTTTTCGCACTTGTGTTAGTGTTGAAAAACCACTTTTCGCACTTGTGTTAGTGTTGAAAAACCACTTTTCGCACTTGTGTTGGTGCAGGAAACCACTTTTGCACTTGTATTAGTGTGGAAAAACCACTTTTCGCACTTGTGTTAGTGTTGTAAAACCACTTTTCGCACTTGTGTTGGTGCAGGAAACCACTTTTGCACTTGTATTAGTGTGGAAAAACCACTTTTCGCACTTGTGTTAGTGTTGAAAAACCACTTTTCCCACTTGTGTTAGTGTTGAAAAACCACTTTTCGCACTTGTGTTAGTGTTAAAAAACCACTTTTCGCACTTGTGTTGGTGCAGGAAAGCCACTTTTGCACTTGTATTAGTGTGGAAAAAACACTTTTCGCACTTGTGTTAATGTTGAAAAACCACTTTTCGCACTTGTGTTAGTGTTGAAAAACAACTTTTCGCACTTGTGTTAGTGTTGAAAAACCACTTTTCGCGCTTGTGTTGGTGCAGGAAACCACTTTTGCACTTATGTTAGTGTTGAAAAACCACTTTTCGCACTTGTGTTGGTGCAGGAAACCACTTTTGCACTTGTATTAGTGTGGAAAAAACACTTTTCGCACTTGTGTTAGTGTTGAAAAAACACTTTTCGCACTTGTGTTAGTGTTGAAAAACTACTTTTCGCACTTGTGTTGGTGCAGGAAACCACTTTTGCACTTGTATTAGTGTGGAAAAAACACTTTTTGCACTTGTGATAGTGTTGAAAGACCACTTTTTGCCCTTGTGTTAATGTTGAAAAACCACTTTTCGCACTTGTGTTGGTGCAGGAAACCACTTTTGCACTTGTATTCGTGTGGAAAAACCACTTTTCGCACTTGTGTTAGTGTTGAAAAAACACTTTTCGCACTTGTGTTAGTGTTGTAAAACCACTTTTCGCACTTGTGTTAGTGTTGAAAAACCACTTTTCGCACTTGTGTTAGTGTTGAAAAACCACTTTTTGCACTTGTACTGGTGCAGGAAACCACTTTTGCACTTGTATTAGTGTGGAAAAAACACTTTTTGCACTTGTGTTAGTGTTGAAAAGCCACTTTTCGCACTTGTGTTAGTGTTGTAAAACCACTTTTCACACTTGTGTTGGTGCAGGAAACCACTTTTCCACTTGTATTAGTGTGGAAAAACCACTTTTCGCACTTGTGTTAGTGTTGAAAAGCCACTTTTTGCACTTGTGTTAGTGTTGTAAAACCACTTTTCGCACTTGTGTTGGTGCAGGAAACCACTTTTGCACTTGTATTAGTGTGGAAAAACCACTTTTCGCACTTGTGTTAGTGTTGAAAAACCACTTTTCGCACTTGTGTTAGTGTTGAAAAACCACTTTTCGCACTTGTGTTAGTGTTAAAAAACCACTTTTCGCACTTGTGTTGGTGCAGGAAACCACTTTTGCACTTGTATTAGTGTGGAAAAAACACTTTTCGCACTTGTGTTAATGTTGAAAAACCACTTTTCGCACTTGTGTTAATGTTGAAAAACCACTTTTCGCACTTGTGTTAGTGTTGAAAAACCACTTTTCGCACTTGTGTTGGTGCAGGAAACCACTTTTGCACTTGTATTAGTGTGGAAAAAACACTTTTTGCACTTGTGATAGTGTTGAAAAACCACTTTTCGCACTTGTGTTAGTGTTGAAAAACCACTTTTCGCACTTGTGTTGGTGCAGGAAACCACTTTTGCACTTGTATTAGTGTGGAAAAACCACTTTTCGCACTTGTGTTAGTGTTGAAAAACCACTTTTCGCACTTGTGTTAGTGTTGAAAAACCACTTTTCGCACTTGTGTTGGTGCAGGAAACCACTATTGCACTTGTATTAGTGTGGAAAAAACACTTTTCGCACTTGTGTTAGTGTTGAAAAACCACTTTTCGCACTTGTGTTAGTGTTGAAAAACCACTTTTCACACTTGTGTTAGTGTTGAAAAACCACTTTTCGCACTTGTGTTGGTGCAGGAAATCACTTTTGCACTTGTATTAGTGTGGAAAAAACACTTTTTGCACTTATGATAGTGTTGAAAAACCACTTTTCGCACTTGTGTTAGTGTTGAAAAACCACTTTTCGCACTTGTGTTGGTGCAGGAAACCACTTTTGCACTTGTAATAGTGTGGAAAAAACACTTTTTGCACTTGTGATAGTGTTGAAAAACCACTTTTCGCACTTGTGTTAGTGTTGAAAAACCACTTTTCGCACTTGTGTTAGTGTTGAAAAACCACTTTTTGCACTTGTGTTGGAGCAGGAAACCACTTTTGCACTTGTATTAGTGTGGAAAAAACACTTTTTGCACTTGTGATAGTGTTGAAAAACCACTTTTCGCACTTGTGTTAGTGTTGAAAAACCACTTTTCGCACTTGTGTTAGTGTTGAAAAACCACTTTTCGCACTTGTGTTGGTGCAGGAAACCACTTTTGCACTTGTATTAGTGTGGAAAAACCACTTTTCGCACTTGTGTTAGTGTTGTAAAACCACTTTTCGCACTTGTGTTGGTGCAGGAAACCACTTTTGCACTTGTATTAGTGTGGAAAAACCACTTTTCGCACTTGTGTTAGTGTTGAAAAACCACTTTTCGCACTTGTGTTAGTGTTGAAAAACCACTTTTCGCACTTGTGTTAGTGTTAAAAAACCACTTTTCGCACTTGTGTTGGTGCAGGAAAGCCACTTTTGCACTTGTATTAGTGTGGAAAAAACACTTTTCGCACTTGTGTTAATGTTGAAAAACCACTTTTCGCACTTGTGTTAGTGTTGAAAAACCACTTTTCGCACTTGTGTTAGTGTTGAAAAACCACTTTTCGCACTTGTGTTGGTGCAGGAAACCACTTTTCGCACTTGTGTTAGTGTTAAAAAACCACTTTTCGCACTTGTGTTAGTGTTGAAAAACCACTTTTCGCACTTGTGTTAGTGTTGAAAAACCACTTTTCGCACTTGTGTTGGTGCAGCAAACCACTTTTGCACTTGAATTAGTGTGGAAAAAACACTTTTCGCTCTTGTGTTAGTGTTGAAAAAGCACTTTTCGCACTTGTGTTAGTGTTCAAAAACCACTTTTCGCACTTGTGTTAGTGTTGAAAAACCACTTTTCGCACTTGTGTTAGTGTCGAAAAACCACTTTTCGCACTTGTGTTAGTGTTGAAAAACCACTTTTCGCACATGTGTTGGTGCAGGAAACCACTTTTGCACTTGTATTAGTGTGGAAAAACCACTTTTTGCACTTGTGTTAGTGTTGAAAAGCCACTTTTCGCACTTGTGTTAGTGTTGTAAAACCACTTTTCGCACTTGTGTTGGTGCAGGAAACCACTTTTGCACTTGTATTAGTGTGGAAAAACCACTTTTCGCACTTGTGTTAGTGTTGAAAAACCACTTTTCGCACTTGTGTTAGTGTTGAAAAACCACTTTTCGCACTTGTGTTAGTGTTAAAAAACCACTTTTCGCACTTGTGTTGGTGCAGGAAACCACTTTTGCACTTGTATTAGTGTGGAAAAAACACTTTTCGCACTTGTGTTAATGTTGAAAAACCACTTTTCGCACTTGTGTTAGTGTTGAAAAACCACTTTTCGCACTTGTGTTAGTGTTGAAAAACCACTTTTCGCACTTGTGTTGGTGCAGGAAACCACTTTTGCACTTGTATTAGTGTGGAAAAAACACTTTTTGCACTTGTGATAGTGTTGAAAAACCACTTTTCGCACTTGTGTTAGTGTTGAAAAACCACTTTTCGCACTTGTGTTGGTGCAGGAAACCACTTTTGCACTTGTATTAGTGTGGAAAAACCACTTTTCGCACTTGTGTTAGTGTTGAAAAACCACTTTTCGCACTTGTGTTAGTGTTGAAAAACCACTTTTCGCACTTGTGTTGGTGCAGGAAACCACTATTGCACTTGTATTAGTGTGGAAAAAACACTTTTCGCACTTGTGTTAGTGTTGAAAAACCACTTTTCGCACTTGTGTTAGTGTTGAAAAACCACTTTTCACACTTGTGTTAGTGTTGAAAAACCACTTTTCGCACTTGTGTTGGTGCAGGAAATCACTTTTGCACTTGTATTAGTGTGGAAAAAACACTTTTTGCACTTATGATAGTGTTGAAAAACCACTTTTCGCACTTGTGTTCGTGTTGAAAAACCACTTTTCGCACTTGTGTTGGTGCAGGAAACCACTTTTGCACTTGTAATAGTGTGGAAAAAACACTTTTTGCACTTGTGATAGTGTTGAAAAACCACTTTTCGCACTTGTGTTAGTGTTGAAAAACCACTTTTCGCACTTGTGTTAGTGTTGAAAAACCACTTTTTGCACTTGTGTTGGAGCAGGAAACCACTTTTGCACTTGTATTAGTGTGGAAAAAACACTTTTTGCACTTGTGATAGTGTTGAAAAACCACTTTTCGCACTTGTGTTAGTGTTGAAAAACCACTTTTCGCACTTGTGTTAGTGTTGAAAAACCACTTTTCGCACTTGTGTTGGTGCAGGAAACCACTTTTGCACTTGTATTAGTGTGGAAAAACCACTTTTCGCACTTGTGTTAGTGTTGTAAAACCACTTTTCGCACTTGTGTTGGTGCAGGAAACCACTTTTGCACTTGTATTAGTGTGGAAAAACCACTTTTCGCACTTGTGTTAGTGTTGAAAAACCACTTTTCGCACTTGTGTTAGTGTTGAAAAACCACTTTTCGCACTTGTGTTAGTGTTAAAAAACCACTTTTCGCACTTGTGTTGGTGCAGGAAAGCCACTTTTGCACTTGTATTAGTGTGGAAAAAACACTTTTCGCACTTGTGTTAATGTTGAAAAACCACTTTTCGCACTTGTGTTAGTGTTGAAAAACCACTTTTCGCACTTGTGTTAGTGTTGAAAAACCACTTTTCGCACTTGTGTTGGTGCAGGAAACCACTTTTCGCACTTGTGTTAGTGTTAAAAAACCACTTTTCGCACTTGTGTTAGTGTTGAAAAACCACTTTTCGCACTTGTGTTAGTGTTGAAAAACCACTTTTCGCACTTGTGTTGGTGCAGCAAACCACTTTTGCACTTGAATTAGTGTGGAAAAAAACACTTTTCGCTCTTGTGTTAGTGTTGAAAAAGCACTTTTCGCACTTGTGTTAGTGTTCAAAAACCACTTTTCGCACTTGTGTTAGTGTTGAAAAACCACTTTTCGCACTTGTGTTGGTGCAGGAAACCACTTATCGCACTTGTGTTAGTGTTGAAAAACCACTTTTCGCACTTGTGTTAGTGTCGAAAAACCACTTTTCGCACTTGTGTTAGTGTTGAAAAACCACTTTTCGCACATGTGTTGGTGCAGGAAACCACTTTTGCACTTGTATTAGTGTGGAAAAACCACTTTTTGCACTTGTGTTAGTGTTGAAAAGCCACTTTTCGCACTTGTGTTAGTGTTGAAAAACCACTTTTCGCACTTGTGTTGGTGCAGGAAACAACTTTTGCACTTGTATTAGTGTGGAAAAACCACTTTTTACACTTGTGTTAGTGTTGAAAAACAACTTTTCGCACTTGTGTTAGTGTTGTAAAACCACTTTTCGCACTTGTGTTAGTGTTGAAAAACCACTTTTCGCACTTGTGTTAGTGTTGAAAAACCACTTTTTGCACTTGTACTGGTGCAGGAAACCACTTTTGCACTTGTATTAGTGTGGAAAAAACACTTTTTGCACTTGTGTTAGTGTTGAAAAGCCACTTTTCGCACTTGTGTTAGTGTTGTAAAACCACTTTTCACACTTGTGTTGGTGCAGGAAACCACTTTTCCACTTGTATTAGTGTGGAAAAACCACTTTTCGCACTTGTGTTAGTGTTGAAAAGCCACTTTTCGCACTTGTGTTAGTGTTGTAAAACCACTTTTCGCACTTGTGTTGGTGCAGGAAACCACTTTTGCACTTGTATTCGTGTGGAAAAACCACTTTTCGCACTTGTGTTAGTGTTGAAAAACCACTTTTCGCACTTGTGTTAGTGTTGAAAAACCACTTTTCGCACTTGTGTTAGTGTTAAAAAACCACTTTTCGCACTTGTGTTGGTGCAGGAAACCACTTTTGCACTTGTATTAGTGTGGAAAAAACACTTTTCGCACTTGTGTTAATGTTGAAAAACCACTTTTCGCACTTGTGTTAGTGTTGAAAAACCACTTTTCGCACTTGTGTTAGTGTTGAAAA
This sequence comes from Myxine glutinosa, assembly GCF_964187855.1. NCBI lineage: Eukaryota > Metazoa > Chordata > Myxini > Myxiniformes > Myxinidae > Myxine > Myxine glutinosa. The sequence goes on from NW_027616530.1 coordinate 27,289, forward strand.
ACCACTTTTCGCACTTGTGTTGGTGCAGGAAACCACTTTTGCACTTGTATTAGTGTGGAAAAAACACTTTTTGCACTTGTGATAGTGTTGAAAAACCACTTTTCGCACTTGTGTTAGTGTTGAAAAACCACTTTTCGCACTTGTGTTGGTGCAGGAAACCACTTTTGCACTTGTATTAGTGTGGAAAAACCACTTTTCGCACTTGTGTTAGTGTTGAAAAACCACTTTTCGCACTTGTGTTAGTGTTGAAAAACCACTTTTCGCACTTGTGTTGGTGCAGGAAACCACTATTGCACTTGTATTAGTGTGGAAAAAACACTTTTCGCACTTGTGTTAGTGTTGAAAAACCACTTTTCGCACTTGTGTTAGTGTTGAAAAACCACTTTTCACACTTGTGTTTGTGTTGAAAAACCACTTTTCGCACTTGTGTTGGTGCAGGAAATCACTTTTGCACTTGTATTAGTGTGGAAAAAACACTTTTTGCACTTGTGATAGTGTTGAAAAACCACTTTTCGCACTTGTGTTTGTGTTGAAAAACCATTTTTCGCACTTGTGTTAGTGTTGAAAAACCACTTTTTGCACTTGTGTTGGAGCAGGAAACCACTTTTGCACTTGTATTAGTGTGGAAAAAACACTTTTTGCACTTGTGATAGTGTTGAAAAACCACTTTTCGCACTTGTGTTAGTGTTGAAAAATCACTTTTCGCACTTGTGTTAGTGTTGAAAAACCACTTTTCGCACTTGTGTTGGTGCAGGAAACCACTTTTGCACTTGTATTAGTGTGGAAAAACCACTTTTCGCACTTGTGTTAGTGTTGAAAAACCACTTTTCGCACTTGTGTTAGTGTTGAAAAACCACTTTTCGCACTTGTGTTAGTGTTAAAAAACCACTTTTCGCACTTGTGTTGGTGCAGGAAAGCCACTTTTGCACTTGTATTAGTGTGGAAAAAACACTTTTCGCACTTGTGTTAATGTTGAAAAACCACTTTTCGCACTTGTGTTAGTGTTGAAAAACCACTTTTCGCACTTGTGTTAGTGTTGAAAAACCACTTTTCGCACTTGTGTTGGTGCAGGAAACCACTTTTCGCACTTGTGTTAGTGTTAAAAAACCACTTTTCGCACTTGTGTTAGTGTTGAAGAACCACTTTTCGCACTTGTGTTAGTGTTGAAAAACCACTTTTCGCACTTGTGTTGGTGCAGGAAACCACTTTTGCACTTGAATTAGTGTGGAAAAAACACTTTTCGCTCTTGTGTTAGTGTTGAAAAAGCACTTTTCGCACTTGTGTTAGTGTTCAAAAACCACTTTTCGCACTTGTGTTAGTGTTGAAAAACCACTTTTCGCACTTGTGTTGGTGCAGGAAACCACTTATCGCACTTGTGTTAGTGTTGAAAAACCACTTTTCGCACTTGTGTTAGTGTCGAAAAACCACTTTTCGTGTTGAAAAGCCACTTTTCGCACTTGTGTTAGTGTTGAAAAACCACTTTTCGCACTTGTGTTGGTGCAGGAAACAACTTTTGTACTTGTATTAGTGTGGAAAAACCACTTTTTACACTTGTGTTAGTGTTGAAAAACAACTTTTCGCACTTGTGTTAGTGTTGTAAAACCACTTTTCGCACTTGTGTTAGTGTTGAAAAACCACTTTTCGCACTTGTGTTAGTGTTGAAAAACCACTTTTTGCACTTGTACTGGTGCAGGAAACCACTTTTGCACTTGTATTAGTGTGGAAAAAACACTTTTTGCACTTGTGTTAGTGTTGAAAAGCCACTTTTCGCACTTGTGTTAGTGTTGTAAAACCACTTTTCACACTTGTGTTGGTGCAGGAAACCACTTTTCCACTTGTATTAGTGTGGAAAAACCACTTTTCGCACTTGTGTTAGTGTTGAAAAGCCACTTTTCGCACTTGTGTTAGTGTTGTAAAACCACTTTTCGCACTTGTGTTGGTGCAGGAAACCACTTTTGCACTTGTATTCGTGTGGAAAAACCATTTTTCGCACTTGTGTTAGTGTTGAAAAACCACTTTTCGCACTTGTGTTAGTGTTGAAAAACCACTTTTCGCACTTGTGTTAGTGTTAAAAAACCACTTTTCGCACTTGTGTTGGTGCAGGAAACCACTTTTGCACTTGTATTAGTGTGGAAAAAACACTTTTCGCACTTGTGTTAATGTTGAAAAACCACTTTTCGCACTTGTGTTAGTGTTGAAAAACCACTTTTCGCACTTGTGTTAGTGTTGAAAAACCACTTTTCGCACTTGTGTTGGTGCAGGAAACCACTTTTGCACTTGTATTAGTGTGGAAAAAACACTTTTTGCACTTGTGATAGTGTTGAAAAACCACTTTTCGCACTTGTGTTAGTGTTGAAAAACCACTTTTCGCACTTGTGTTGGTGCAGGAAACCACTTTTGCACTTGTATTAGTGTGGAAAAACCACTTTTCGCACTTGTGTTAGTGTTGAAAAACCACTTTTCGCACTTGTGTTAGTGTTGAAAAACCACTTTTCGCACTTGTGTTTGTGCAGGAAACCACTATTGCACTTGTATTAGTGTGGAAAAAACACTTTTCGCACTTGTGTTAGTGTTGAAAAACCACTTTTCGCACTTGTGTTGGTGCAGGAAACAACTTTTGCACTTGTATTAGTGTGGAAAAACCACTTTTTACACTTGTGTTAGTGTTGAAAAACAACTTTTCGCACTTGTGTTAGTGTTGTAAAACCACTTTTCGCACTTGTGTTAGTGTTGAAAAACCACTTTTCGCACTTGTGTTAGTGTTGAAAAACCACTTTTTGCACTTGTACTGGTGCAGGAAACCACTTTTGCACTTGTATTAGTGTGGAAAAAACACTTTTTGCACTTGTGTTAGTGTTGAAAAGCCACTTTTCGCACTTGTGTTAGTGTTGTAAAACCACTTTTCACACTTGTGTTGGTGCAGGAAACCACTTTTCCACTTGTATTAGTGTGGAAAAACCACTTTTCGCACTTGTGTTAGTGTTGAAAAGCCACTTTTCGCACTTGTGTTAGTGTTGTAAAACCACTTTTCGCACTTGTGTTGGTGCAGGAAACCACTTTTGCACTTGTATTCGTGTGGAAAAACCACTTTTCGCACTTGTGTTAGTGTTGAAAAACCACTTTTCGCACTTGTGTTAGTGTTGAAAAACCACTTTTCGCACTTGTGTTAGTGTTAAAAAACCACTTTTCGCACTTGTGTTGGTGCAGGAAACCACTTTTGCACTTGTATTAGTGTGGAAAAAACACTTTTCGCACTTGTGATAATGTTGAAAAACCACTTTTCGCACTTGTGTTAGTGTTGAAAAACCACTTTTCGCACTTGTGTTAGTGTTGAAAAACCACTTTTCGCACTTGTGTTGGTGCAGGAAACCACTTTTGCACTTGTATTAGTGTGGAAAAAACACTTTTTGCACTTGTGATAGTGTTGAAAAACCACTTTTCGCACTTGTGTTAGTGTTGAAAAACCACTTTTCGCACTTGTGTTGGTGCAGGAAACCACTTTTGCACTTGTATTAGTGTGGAAAAACCACTTTTCGCACTTGTGTTAGTGTTGAAAAACCACTTTTCGCACTTGTGTTAGTGTTGAAAAACCACTTTTCGCACTTGTGTTTGTGCAGGAAACCACTATTGCACTTGTATTAGTGTGGAAAAAACACTTTTCGCACTTGTGTTAGTGTTGAAAAACCACTTTTCGCACTTGTGTTAGTGTTGAAAAACCACTTTTCACACTTGTGTTTGTGTTGAAAAACCACTTTTCGCACTTGTGTTGGTGCAGGAAATCACTTTTGCACTTGTATTAGTGTGGAAAAAACACTTTTTGCACTTGTGATAGTGTTGAAAAACCACTTTTCGCACTTGTGTTTGTGTTGAAAAACCACTTTTCGCACTTGTGTTAGTGTTGAAAAACCACTTTTTGCACTTGTGTTGGAGCAGGAAACCACTTTTGCACTTGTATTAGTGTGGAAAAAACACTTTTTGCACTTGTGATAGTGTTGAAAAACCACTTTTCGCACTTGTGTTAGTGTTGAAAAATCACTTTTCGCACTTGTGTTAGTGTTGAAAAACCACTTTTCGCACTTGTGTTGGTGCAGGAAACCACTTTTGCACTTGTATTAGTGTGGAAAAACCACTTTTCGCACTTGTGTTAGTGTTGTAAAACCACTTTTCGCACTTGTGTTGGTGCAGGAAACCACTTTTGCACTTGTATTAGTGTGGAAAAACCACTTTTCGCACTTGTGTTAGTGTTGAAAAACCACTTTTCGCACTTGTGTTAGTGTTGAAAAACCACTTTTCGCACTTGTGTTAGTGTTAAAAAACCACTTTTCGCACTTGTGTTGGTGCAGGAAAGCCACTTTTGCACTTGTATTAGTGTGGAAAAAACACTTTTCGCACTTGTGTTAATGTTGAAAAACCACTTTTCGCACTTGTGTTAGTGTTGAAAAACCACTTTTCGCACTTGTGTTAGTGTTGAAAAACCACTTTTCGCACTTGTGTTGGTGCAGGAAACCACTTTTCGCACTTGTGTTAGTGTTGAAAAACCACTTTTCGCACTTGTGTTAGTGTTGAAAAACCACTTTTCGCACTTGTGTTAGTGTTGAAAAACCACTTTTCGCACTTGTGTTGGTGCAGGAAACCACTTTTGCACTTGTATTAGTGTGGAAAAAACACTTTTCGCTCTTGTGTTAGTGTTGAAAAACCACTTTTCGCACTTGTGTTAGTGTTCAAAAACCACTTTTCGCACTTGTGTTAGTGTTGAAAAACCACTTTTCGCACTTGTGTTGGTGCAGGAAACCACTTTTGCACTTGTATTAGTGTGGAAAAACCACTTTTCGCACTTGTGTTAGTGTTGAAAAACCACTTTTCGCACTTGTGTTAGTGTTGAAAAACCACTTTTCGCACATGTGTTGGTGCAGGAAACCACTTTTGCACTTGTATTAGTGTGGAAAAAACACTTTTTGCACTTGTGATAGTGTTGAAAAACCACTTTTCGCACTTGTGTTAGTGTTGAAAAACCACTTTTCGCACTTGTGTTAGTGTTGAAAAACCACTTTTCGCACTTGTGTTGGTGCAGGAAACCACTTTTGCACTTGTATTAGTGTGGAAAAAACACTTTTCGCACTTGTGATAGTGTTGAAAAACCACTTTTCGCACTTGTGTTAGTGTTGAAAAACCACTTTTCGCACTTGTGTTGGTGCAGGAAACCACTTTTGCACTTGTATTAGTGTGGAAAAACTACTTTTTGCACATGTGTTAGTGTTGAAAAACCACTTTTCGCACTTGTGTTAGTGTTGAAAAACCACTTTTCGTACATGTGTTGGTGCAGGAAACCAGTTTTGCACTTGTATTAGTGTGGAAAAAACACTTTTTGCACTTGTGATAGTGTTGAAAAACCACTTTTCGCACTTGTGTTAGTGTTGAAAAACCACTTTTCGCACTTGTGTTGGTGTTGAAAAACCACTTTTCGCACTTGTGTTGGTGCAGGAAACCACTTTTGCACTTGTATTGGTGTGGAAAAAACACTTTTCGCACTTGTGTTAGTGTTGAAAAACCACTTTTCGCTCTTGTGTTAGTGTTGAAAAACCACTTTTCGCACTTGTGTTAGTGTTGAAAAACCACTTTTCGCACTTGTGTTGGTGCAGGAAACCACTTTTGCACTTGTATTAGTGTGGAAAAAATACTTTTCGCACTTGTGTTAGTGTTGAAAAAACACTTTTCGCACTTGTGTTGGTGTTGAAAAACTACTTTTCGCACTTGTGTTGGTGCAGGAAACCACTTTTGCACTTGTATTAGTGTGGAAAAAACACTTTTTGCACTTGTGATAGTGTTGAAAGACCACTTTTTGCCCTTGTGTTAATGTTGAAAAACCACTTTTCGCACTTGTGTTGGTGCAGGAAACCACTTTTGCACTTGTATTCGTGTGGAAAAACCACTTTTCGCACTTGTGTTAGTGTTGAAAAAACACTTTTCGCACTTGTGTTAGTGTTGTAAAACCACTTTTCGCACTTGTGTTAGTGTTGAAAAACCACTTTTCGCACTTGTGTTAGTGTTGAAAAACCACTTTTTGCACTTGTACTGGTGCAGGAAACCACTTTTGCACTTGTATTAGTGTGGAAAAAACACTTTTTGCACTTGTGTTAGTGTTGAAAAGCCACTTTTCGCACTTGTGTTAGTGTTGTAAAACCACTTTTCACACTTGTGTTGGTGCAGGAAACCACTTTTCCACTTGTATTATTGTGGAAAAACCACTTTTCGCACTTGTGTTAGTGTTGAAAAGCCACTTTTTGCACTTGTGTTAGTGTTGTAAAACCACTTTTCGCACTTGTGTTGGTGCAGGAAACCACTTTTGCACTTGTATTAGTGTGGAAAAACCACTTTTCGCACTTGTGTTAGTGTTGAAAAACCACTTTTCGCACTTGTGTTAGTGTTGAAAAACCACTTTTCGCACTTGTGTTAGTGTTAAAAAACCACTTTTCGCACTTGTGTTGGTGCAGGAAACCACTTTTGCACTTGTATTAGTGTGGAAAAAACACTTTTCGCACTTGTGTTAATGTTGAAAAACCACTTTTCGCACTTGTGTTAGTGTTGAAAAACCACTTTTCGCACTTGTGTTAGTGTTGAAAAACCACTTTTCGCACTTGTGTTGGTGCAGGAAACCACTTTTGCACTTGTATTAGTGTGGAAAAAACACTTTTTGCACTTGTGATAGTGTTGAAAAACCACTTTTCGCACTTGTGTTAATGTTGAAAAACCACTTTTCGCACTTGTGTTGGTGCAGGAAACCACTTTTGCACTTGTATTAGTGTGGAAAAACCACTTTTCGCACTTGTGTTAGTGTTGAAAAACCACTTTTCGCACTTGTGTTAGTGTTGAAAAACCACTTTTCGCACTTGTGTTGGTGCAGGAAACCACTATTGCACTTGTATTAGTGTGGAAAAAACACTTTTCGCACTTGTGTTAGTGTTGAAAAACCACTTTTCGCACTTGTGTTAGTGTTGAAAAACCACTTTTCACACTTGTGTTAGTGTTGAAAAACCACTTTTCGCACTTGTGTTGGTGCAGGAAATCACTTTTGCACTTGTATTAGTGTGGAAAAAACACTTTTTGCACTTATGATAGTGTTGAAAAACCACTTTTCGCACTTGTGTTAGTGTTGAAAAACCACTTTTCGCACTTGTGTTGGTGCAGGAAACCACTTTTGCACTTGTAATAGTGTGGAAAAAACACTTTTTGCACTTGTGATAGTGTTGAAAAACCACTTTTCGCACTTGTGTTAGTGTTGAAAAACCACTTTTCGCACTTGTGTTAGTGTTGAAAAACCACTTTTTGCACTTGTGTTGGAGCAGGAAACCACTTTTGCACTTGTATTAGTGTGGAAAAAACACTTTTTGCACTTGTGATAGTGTTGAAAAACCACTTTTCGCACTTGTGTTAGTGTTGAAAAACCACTTTTCGCACTTGTGTTAGTGTTGAAAAACCACTTTTCGCACTTGTGTTGGTGCAGGAAACCACTTTTGCACTTGTATTAGTGTGGAAAAACCACTTTTCGCACTTGTGTTAGTGTTGTAAAACCACTTTTCGCACTTGTGTTGGTGCAGGAAACCACTTTTGCACTTGTATTAGTGTGGAAAAACCACTTTTCGCACTTGTGTTAGTGTTGAAAAACCACTTTTCGCACTTGTGTTAGTGTTGAAAAACCACTTTTCGCACTTGTGTTAGTGTTAAAAAACCACTTTTCGCACTTGTGTTGGTGCAGGAAAGCCACTTTTGCACTTGTATTAGTGTGGAAAAAACACTTTTCGCACTTGTGTTAATGTTGAAAAACCACTTTTCGCACTTGTGTTAGTGTTGAAAAACCACTTTTCGCACTTGTGTTAGTGTTGAAAAACCACTTTTCGCACTTGTGTTGGTGCAGGAAACCACTTTTCGCACTTGTGTTAGTGTTGAAAAACCACTTTTCGCACTTGTGTTAGTGTTGAAAAACCACTTTTCGCACTTGTGTTAGTGTTGAAAAACCACTTTTCGCACTTGTGTTGGTGCAGGAAACCACTTTTGCACTTGAATTAGTGTGGAAAAAACACTTTTCGCTCTTGTGTTAGTGTTGAAAAAGCACTTTTCGCACTTGTGTTAGTGTTCAAAAACCACTTTTCGCACTTGTGTTAGTGTTGAAAAACCACTTTTCGCACTTGTGTTGGTGCAGGAAACCACTTATCGCACTTGTGTTAGTGTTGAAAAACCACTTTTCGCACTTGTGTTAGTGTCGAAAAACCACTTTTCGCACTTGTGTTAGTGTTGAAAAACCACTTTTCGCACATGTGTTGGTGCAGGAAACCACTTTTGCACTTGTATTAGTGTGGAAAAACCACTTTTTGCACTTGTGTTAGTGTTGAAAAGCCACTTTTCGCACTTGTGTTAGTGTTGAAAAACCACTTTTCGCACTTGTGTTGGTGCAGGAAACAACTTTTGCACTTGTATTAGTGTGGAAAAACTACTTTTTGCACATGTGTTAGTGTTGAAAAACCACTTTTCGCACTTGTGTTAGTGTTGAAAAACACTTTTCGTACATGTGTTGGTGCAGGAAACCAGTTTTGCACTTGTATTAGTGTGGAAAAAACACTTTTTGCACTTGTGATAGTGTTGAAAAACCACTTTTCGCACTTGTGTTAGTGTTGAAAAACCACTTTTCGCACTTGTGTTGGTGTTGAAAAACCACTTTTCGCACTTGTGTTGGTGCAGGAAACCACTTTTGCACTTGTATTGGTGTGGAAAAAACACTTTTCGCACTTGTGTTAGTGTTGAAAAACCACTTTTCGCTCTTGTGTTAGTGTTGAAAAACCACTTTTCGCACTTGTGTTAGTGTTGAAAAACCACTTTTCGCACTTGTGTTGGTGCAGGAAACCACTTTTGCACTTGTTATTAGTGTGGAAAAAATACTTTTCGCACTTGTGTTAGTGTTGAAAAAACACTTTTCGCACTTGTGTTGGTGTTGAAAAACTACTTTTCGCACTTGTGTTGGTGCAGGAAACCACTTTTGCACTTGTATTAGTGTGGAAAAAACACTTTTTGCACTTGTGATAGTGTTGAAAGACCACTTTTTGCCCTTGTGTTAATGTTGAAAAACCACTTTTCGCACTTGTGTTGGTGCAGGAAACCACTTTTGCACTTGTATTCGTGTGGAAAAACCACTTTTCGCACTTGTGTTAGTGTTGAAAAAACACTTTTCGCACTTGTGTTAGTGTTGTAAAACCACTTTTCGCACTTGTGTTAGTGTTGAAAAACCACTTTTCGCACTTGTGTTAGTGTTGAAAAACCACTTTTTGCACTTGTACTGGTGCAGGAAACCACTTTTGCACTTGTATTAGTGTGGAAAAAACACTTTTTGCACTTGTGTTAGTGTTGAAAAGCCACTTTTCGCACTTGTGTTAGTGTTGTAAAACCACTTTTCACACTTGTGTTGGTGCAGGAAACCACTTTTCCACTTGTATTATTGTGGAAAAACCACTTTTCGCACTTGTGTTAGTGTTGAAAAGCCACTTTTTGCACTTGTGTTAGTGTTGTAAAACCACTTTTCGCACTTGTGTTGGTGCAGGAAACCACTTTTGCACTTGTATTAGTGTGGAAAAACCACTTTTCGCACTTGTGTTAGTGTTGAAAAACCACTTTTCGCACTTGTGTTAGTGTTGAAAAACCACTTTTCGCACTTGTGTTAGTGTTAAAAAACCACTTTTCGCACTTGTGTTGGTGCAGGAAACCACTTTTGCACTTGTATTAGTGTGGAAAAAACACTTTTCGCACTTGTGTTAATGTTGAAAAACCACTTTTCGCACTTGTGTTAGTGTTGAAAAACCACTTTTCGCACTTGTGTTAGTGTTGAAAAACCACTTTTCGCACTTGTGTTGGTGCAGGAAACCACTTTTGCACTTGTATTAGTGTGGAAAAAACACTTTTTGCACTTGTGATAGTGTTGAAAAACCACTTTTCGCACTTGTGTTAATGTTGAAAAACCACTTTTCGCACTTGTGTTGGTGCAGGAAACCACTTTTGCACTTGTATTAGTGTGGAAAAACCACTTTTCCCACTTGTGTTAGTGTTGAAAAACCACTTTTCGCACTTGTGTTAGTGTTGAAAAACCACTTTTCGCACTTGTGTTGGTGCAGGAAACCACTATTGCACTTGTATTAGTGTGGAAAAAACACTTTTCGCACTTGTGTTAGTGTTGAAAAACCACTTTTCGCACTTGTGTTAGTGTTGAAAAACCACTTTTCACACTTGTGTTAGTGTTGAAAAACCACTTTTCGCACTTGTGTTGGTGCAGGAAATCACTTTTGCACTTGTATTAGTGTGGAAAAAACACTTTTTGCACTTATGATAGTGTTGAAAAACCACTTTTCGCACTTGTGTTAGTGTTGAAAAACCACTTTTCGCACTTGTGTTGGTGCAGGAAACCACTTTTGCACTTGTAATAGTGTGGAAAAAACACTTTTTGCACTTGTGATAGTGTTGAAAAACCACTTTTCGCACTTGTGTTAGTGTTGAAAAACCACTTTTCGCACTTGTGTTAGTGTTGAAAAACCACTTTTTGCACTTGTGTTGGAGCAGGAAACCACTTTTGCACTTGTATTAGTGTGGAAAAAACACTTTTTGCACTTGTGATAGTGTTGAAAAACCACTTTTCGCACTTGTGTTAGTGTTGAAAAACCACTTTTCGCACTTGTGTTAGTGTTGAAAAACCACTTTTCGCACTTGTGTTGGTGCAGGAAACCACTTTTGCACTTGTATTAGTGTGGAAAAACCACTTTTCGCACTTGTGTTAGTGTTGTAAAACCACTTTTCGCACTTGTGTTGGTGCAGGAAACCACTTTTGCACTTGTATTAGTGTGGAAAAACCACTTTTCGCACTTGTGTTAGTGTTGAAAAACCACTTTTCGCACTTGTGTTAGTGTTGAAAAACCACTTTTCGCACTTGTGTTAGTGTTAAAAAACCACTTTTCGCACTTGTGTTGGTGCAGGAAAGCCACTTTTGCACTTGTATTAGTGTGGAAAAAACACTTTTCGCACTTGTGTTAATGTTGAAAAACCACTTTTCGCACTTGTGTTAGTGTTGAAAAACCACTTTTCGCACTTGTGTTAGTGTTGAAAAACCACTTTTCGCACTTGTGTTGGTGCAGGAAACCACTTTTCGCACTTGTGTTAGTGTTGAAAAACCACTTTTCGCACTTGTGTTAGTGTTGAAAAACCACTTTTCGCACTTGTGTTAGTGTTGAAAAACCACTTTTCGCACTTGTGTTGGTGCAGGAAACCACTTTTGCACTTGAATTAGTGTGGAAAAAACACTTTTCGCTCTTGTGTTAGTGTTGAAAAAGCACTTTTCGCACTTGTGTTAGTGTTCAAAAACCACTTTTCGCACTTGTGTTAGTGTTGAAAAACCACTTTTCGCACTTGTGTTGGTGCAGGAAACCACTTATCGCACTTGTGTTAGTGTTGAAAAACCACTTTTCGCACTTGTGTTAGTGTCGAAAAACCACTTTTCGCACTTGTGTTAGTGTTGAAAAACCACTTTTCGCACATGTGTTGGTGCAGGAAACCACTTTTGCACTTGTATTAGTGTGGAAAAACCACTTTTTGCACTTGTGTTAGTGTTGAAAAGCCACTTTTCGCACTTGTGTTAGTGTTGAAAAACCACTTTTCGCACTTGTGTTGGTGCAGGAAACAACTTTTGCACTTGTATTAGTGTGGAAAAACCACTTTTTACACTTGTGTTAGTGTTGAAAAACAACTTTTCGCACTTGTGTTAGTGTTGTAAAACCACTTTTCGCACTTGTGTTAGTGTTGAAAAACCACTTTTCGCACTTGTGTTAGTGTTGAAAAACCACTTTTTGCACTTGTACTGGTGCAGGAAACCACTTTTGCACTTGTATTAGTGTGGAAAAAACACTTTTTGCACTTGTGTTAGTGTTGAAAAGCCACTTTTCGCACTTGTGTTAGTGTTGTAAAACCACTTTTCACACTTGTGTTGGTGCAGGAAACCACTTTTCCACTTGTATTAGTGTGGAAAAACCACTTTTCGCACTTGTGTTAGTGTTGAAAAGCCACTTTTCGCACTTGTGTTAGTGTTGTAAAACCACTTTTCGCACTTGTGTTGGTGCAGGAAACCACTTTTGCACTTGTATTCGTGTGGAAAAACCACTTTTCGCACTTGTGTTAGTGTTGAAAAACCACTTTTCGCACTTGTGTTAGTGTTGAAAAACCACTTTTCGCACTTGTGTTAGTGTTAAAAAACCACTTTTCGCACTTGTGTTGGTGCAGGAAACCACTTTTGCACTTGTATTAGTGTGGAAAAAACACTTTTCGCACTTGTGTTAATGTTGAAAAACCACTTTTCGCACTTGTGTTAGTGTTGAAAAACCACTTTTCGCACTTGTGTTAGTGTTGAAAAACCACTTTTCGCACGTGTGTTGGTGCAGGAAACCACTTTTGCACTTGTATTAGTGTGGAAAAAACACTTTTTGCACTTGTGATAGTGTTGAAAAACCACTTTTCGCACTTGTGTTAGTGTTGAAAAACCACTTTTCGCACTTGTGTTGGTGCAGGAAACCACTTTTGCACTTGTATTAGTGTGGAAAAACCACTTTTCGCACTTGTGTTAGTGTTGAAAAACCACTTTTCGCACTTGTGTTAGTGTTGAAAAACCACTTTTCGCACTTGTGTTGGTGCAGGAAACCACTATTGCACTTGTATTAGTGTGGAAAAAACACTTTTCGCACTTGTGTTAGTGTTGAAAAACCACTTTTCGCACTTGTGTTAGTGTTGAAAAACCACTTTTCACACTTGTGTTTGTGTTGAAAAACCACTTTTCGCACTTGTGTTGGTGCAGGAAATCACTTTTGCACTTGTATTAGTGTGGAAAAAACACTTTTTGCACTTGTGATAGTGTTGAAAAACCACTTTTCGCACTTGTGTTTGTGTTGAAAAACCACTTTTCGCACTTGTGTTAGTGTTGAAAAACCACTTTTTGCACTTGTGTTGGAGCAGGAAACCACTTTTGCACTTGTATTAGTGTGGAAAAAACACTTTTTGCACTTGTGATAGTGTTGAAAAACCACTTTTCGCACTTGTGTTAGTGTTGAAAAATCACTTTTCGCACTTGTGTTAGTGTTGAAAAACCACTTTTCGCACTTGTGTTGGTGCAGGAAACCACTTTTGCACTTGTATTAGTGTGGAAAAACCACTTTTCGCACTTGTGTTAGTGTTGTAAAACCACTTTTCGCACTTGTGTTGGTGCAGGAAACCACTTTTGCACTTGTATTAGTGTGGAAAAACCACTTTTCGCACTTGTGTTAGTGTTGAAAAACCACTTTTCGCACTTGTGTTAGTGTTGAAAAACCACTTTTCGCACTTGTGTTAGTGTTAAAAAACCACTTTTCGCACTTGTGTTGGTGCAGGAAAGCCACTTTTGCACTTGTATTAGTGTGGAAAAAACACTTTTCGCACTTGTGTTAATGTTGAAAAACCACTTTTCGCACTTGTGTTAGTGTTGAAAAACCACTTTTCGCACTTGTGTTAGTGTTGAAAAACCACTTTTCGCACTTGTGTTGGTGCAGGAAACCACTTTTCGCACTTGTGTTAGTGTTAAAAAACCACTTTTCGCACTTGTGTTAGTGTTGAAAAACCACTTTTCGCACTTGTGTTAGTGTTGAAAAACCACTTTTCGCACTTGTGTTGGTGCAAGAAACCACTTTTGCACTTGAATTAGTGTGGAAAAAACACTTTTCGCTCTTGTGTTAGTGTTGAAAAAGCACTTTTCGCACTTGTGTTAGTGTTCAAAAACCACTTTTCGCACTTGTGTTAGTGTTGAAAAACCACTTTTCGCACTTGTGTTGGTGCAGGAAACCACTTATCGCACTTGTGTTAGTGTTGAAAAACCACTTTTCGCACTTGTGTTAGTGTCGAAAAACCACTTTTCGCACTTGTGTTAGTGTTGAAAAACCACTTTTCGCACATGTGTTGGTGCAGGAAACCACTTTTGCACTTGTATTAGTGTGGAAAAACCACTTTTTGCACTTGTGTTAGTGTTGAAAAGCCACTTTTCGCACTTGTGTTAGTGTTGAAAAACCACTTTTCGCACTTGTGTTGGTGCAGGAAACAACTTTTGCACTTGTATTAGTGTGGAAAAACCACTTTTTACACTTGTGTTAGTGTTGAAAAACAACTTTTCGCACTTGTGTTAGTGTTGTAAAACCACTTTTCGCACTTGTGTTAGTGTTGAAAAACCACTTTTCGCACTTGTGTTAGTGTTGAAAAACCACTTTTTGCACTTGTACTGGTGCAGGAAACCACTTTTGCACTTGTATTAGTGTGGAAAAAACACTTTTTGCACTTGTGTTAGTGTTGAAAAGCCACTTTTCGCACTTGTGTTAGTGTTGTAAAACCACTTTTCACACTTGTTTTGGTGCAGGAAACCACTTTTCCACTTGTATTAGTGTGGAAAAACCACTTTTCGCACTTGTGTTAGTGTTGAAAAGCCACTTTTCGCACTTGTGTTAGTGTTGTAAAACCACTTTTCGCACTTGTGTTGGTGCAGGAAACCACTTTTGCACTTGTATTCGTGTGGAAAAACCATTTTTCGCACTTGTGTTAGTGTTGAAAAACCACTTTTCGCACTTGTGTTAGTGTTGAAAAACCACTTTTCGCACTTGTGTTAGTGTTAAAAAACCACTTTTCGCACTTGTGTTGGTGCAGGAAACCACTTTTGCACTTGTATTAGTGTGGAAAAAACACTTTTCGCACTTGTGTTAATGTTGAAAAACCACTTTTCGCACTTGTGTTAGTGTTGAAAAACCACTTTTCGCACTTGTGTTAGTGTTGAAAAACCACTTTTCGCACTTGTGTTGGTGCAGGAAACCACTTTTGCACTTGTATTAGTGTGGAAAAAACACTTTTTGCACTTGTGATAGTGTTGAAAAACCACTTTTCGCACTTGTGTTAGTGTTGAAAAACCACTTTTCGCACTTGTGTTGGTGCAGGAAACCACTTTTGCACTTGTATTAGTGTGGAAAAACCACTTTTCGCACTTGTGTTAGTGTTGAAAAACCACTTTTCGCACTTGTGTTAGTGTTGAAAAACCACTTTTCGCACTTGTGTTTGTGCAGGAAACCACTATTGCACTTGTATTAGTGTGGAAAAAACACTTTTCGCACTTGTGTTAGTGTTGAAAAACCACTTTTCGCACTTGTGTTGGTGCAGGAAACAACTTTTGCACTTGTATTAGTGTGGAAAAACCACTTTTTACACTTGTGTTAGTGTTGAAAAACAACTTTTCGCACTTGTGTTAGTGTTGTAAAACCACTTTTCGCACTTGTGTTAGTGTTGAAAAACCACTTTTCGCACTTGTGTTAGTGTTGAAAAACCACTTTTTGCACTTGTACTGGTGCAGGAAACCACTTTTGCACTTGTATTAGTGTGGAAAAAACACTTTTTGCACTTGTGTTAGTGTTGAAAAGCCACTTTTCGCACTTGTGTTAGTGTTGTAAAACCACTTTTCACACTTGTGTTGGTGCAGGAAACCACTTTTCCACTTGTATTAGTGTGGAAAAACCACTTTTCGCACTTGTGTTAGTGTTGAAAAGCCACTTTTCGCACTTGTGTTAGTGTTGTAAAACCACTTTTCGCACTTGTGTTGGTGCAGGAAACCACTTTTGCACTTGTATTCGTGTGGAAAAACCACTTTTCGCACTTGTGTTAGTGTTGAAAAACCACTTTTCGCACTTGTGTTAGTGTTGAAAAACCACTTTTCGCACTTGTGTTAGTGTTAAAAAACCACTTTTCGCACTTGTGTTGGTGCAGGAAACCACTTTTGCACTTGTATTAGTGTGGAAAAAACACTTTTCGCACTTGTGTTAATGTTGAAAAACCACTTTTCGCACTTGTGTTAGTGTTGAAAAACCACTTTTCGCACTTGTGTTAGTGTTGAAAAACCACTTTTCGCACTTGTGTTGGTGCAGGAAACCACTTTTGCACTTGTATTAGTGTGGAAAAAACACTTTTTGCACTTGTGATAGTGTTGAAAAACCACTTTTCGCACTTGTGTTAGTGTTGAAAAACCACTTTTCGCACTTGTGTTGGTGCAGGAAACCACTTTTGCACTTGTATTAGTGTGGAAAAACCACTTTTCGCACTTGTGTTAGTGTTGAAAAACCACTTTTCGCACTTGTGTTAGTGTTGAAAAACCACTTTTCGCACTTGTGTTTGTGCAGGAAACCACTATTGCACTTGTATTAGTGTGGAAAAAACACTTTTCGCACTTGTGTTAGTGTTGAAAAACCACTTTTCGCACTTGTGTTAGTGTTGAAAAACCACTTTTCACACTTGTGTTTGTGTTGAAAAACCACTTTTCGCACTTGTGTTGGTGCAGGAAATCACTTTTGCACTTGTATTAGTGTGGAAAAAACACTTTTTGCACTTGTGATAGTGTTGAAAAACCACTTTTCGCACTTGTGTTTGTGTTGAAAAACCACTTTTCGCACTTATGTTAGTGTTGAAAAACCACTTTTTGCACTTGTGTTGGAGCAGGAAACCACTTTTGCACTTGTATTAGTGTGGAAAAAACACTTTTTGCACTTGTGATAGTGTTGAAAAACCACTTTTCGCACTTGTGTTAGTGTTGAAAAATCACTTTTCGCACTTGTGTTAGTGTTGAAAAACCACTTTTCGCACTTGTGTTGGTGCAGGAAACCACTTTTGCACTTGTATTAGTGTGGAAAAACCACTTTTCGCACTTGTGTTAGTGTTGTAAAACCACTTTTCGCACTTGTGTTGGTGCAGGAAACCACTTTTGCACTTGTATTAGTGTGGAAAAACCACTTTTCGCACTTGTGTTAGTGTTGAAAAACCACTTTTCGCACTTGTGTTAGTGTTGAAAAACCACTTTTCGCACTTGTGTTAGTGTTAAAAAACCACTTTTCGCACTTGTGTTGGTGCAGGAAAGCCACTTTTGCACTTGTATTAGTGTGGAAAAAACACTTTTCGCACTTGTGTTAATGTTGAAAAACCACTTTTCGCACTTGTGTTAGTGTTGAAAAACCACTTTTCGCACTTGTGTTAGTGTTGAAAAACCACTTTTCGCACTTGTGTTGGTGCAGGAAACCACTTTTCGCACTTGTGTTAGTGTTGAAAAACCACTTTTCGCACTTGTGTTAGTGTTGAAAAACCACTTTTCGCACTTGTGTTAGTGTTGAAAAACCACTTTTCGCACTTGTGTTGGTGCAGGAAACCACTTTTGCACTTGTATTAGTGTGGAAAAAACACTTTTCGCTCTTGTGTTAGTGTTGAAAAACCACTTTTCGCACTTGTGTTAGTGTTCAAAAACCACTTTTCGCACTTGTGTTAGTGTTGAAAAACCACTTTTCGCACTTGTGTTGGTGCAGGAAACCACTTTTGCACTTGTATTAGTGTGGAAAAACCACTTTTCGCACTTGTGTTAGTGTTGAAAAACCACTTTTCGCACTTGTGTTAGTGTTGAAAAACCACTTTTCGCACATGTGTTGGTGCAGGAAACCACTTTTGCACTTGTATTAGTGTGGAAAAAACACTTTTTGCACTTGTGATAGTGTTGAAAAACCACTTTTCGCACTTGTGTTAGTGTTGAAAAACCACTTTTCGCACTTGTGTTAGTGTTGAAAAACCACTTTTCGCACTTGTGTTGGTGCAGGAAACCACTTTTGCACTTGTATTAGTGTGGAAAAAACACTTTTCGCACTTGTGATAGTGTTGAAAAACCACTTTTCGCACTTGTGTTAGTGTTGAAAAACCACTTTTCGCACTTGTGTTGGTGCAGGAAACCACTTTTGCACTTGTATTAGTGTGGAAAAACTACTTTTTGCACATGTGTTAGTGTTGAAAAACCACTTTTCGCACTTGTGTTAGTGTTGAAAAACCACTTTTCGTACATGTGTTGGTGCAGGAAACCAGTTTTGCACTTGTATTAGTGTGGAAAAAACACTTTTTGCACTTGTGATAGTGTTGAAAAACCACTTTTCGCACTTGTGTTAGTGTTGAAAAACCACTTTTCGCACTTGTGTTGGTGTTGAAAAACCACTTTTCGCACTTGTGTTGGTGCAGGAAACCACTTTTGCACTTGTATTGGTGTGGAAAAAACACTTTTCGCACTTGTGTTAGTGTTGAAAAACCACTTTTCGCTCTTGTGTTAGTGTTGAAAAACCACTTTTCGCACTTGTGTTAGTGTTGAAAAACCACTTTTCGCACTTGTGTTGGTGCAGGAAACCACTTTTGCACTTGTATTAGTGTGGAAAAAACACTTTTCGCACTTGTGTTAGTGTTGAAAAAACACTTTTCGCACTTGTGTTGGTGTTGAAAAACTACTTTTCGCACTTGTGTTGGTGCAGGAAACCACTTTTGCACTTGTATTAGTGTGGAAAAAACACTTTTTGCACTTGTGATAGTGTTGAAAGACCACTTTTTGCCCTTGTGTTAATGTTGAAAAACCACTTTTCGCACTTGTGTTGGTGCAGGAAACCACTTTTGCACTTGTATTCGTGTGGAAAAACCACTTTTCGCACTTGTGTTAGTGTTGAAAAAACACTTTTCGCACTTGTGTTAGTGTTGTAAAACCACTTTTCGCACTTGTGTTAGTGTTGAAAAACCACTTTTCGCACTTGTGTTAGTGTTGAAAAACCACTTTTTGCACTTGTACTGGTGCAGGAAACCACTTTTGCACTTGTATTAGTGTGGAAAAAACACTTTTTGCACTTGTGTTAGTGTTGAAAAGCCACTTTTCGCACTTGTGTTAGTGTTGTAAAACCACTTTTCACACTTGTGTTGGTGCAGGAAACCACTTTTCCACTTGTATTATTGTGGAAAAACCACTTTTCGCACTTGTGTTAGTGTTGAAAAGCCACTTTTTGCACTTGTGTTAGTGTTGTAAAACCACTTTTCGCACTTGTGTTGGTGCAGGAAACCACTTTTCCACTTGTATTAGTGTGGAAAAACCACTTTTCGCACTTGTGTTAGTGTTGAAAAACCACTTTTCGCACTTGTGTTAGTGTTGAAAAACCACTTTTCGCACTTGTGTTAGTGTTAAAAAACCACTTTTCGCACTTGTGTTGGTGCAGGAAACCACTTTTGCACTTGTATTAGTGTGGAAAAAACACTTTTCGCACTTGTGTTAATGTTGAAAAACCACTTTTCGCACTTGTGTTAGTGTTGAAAAACCACTTTTCGCACTTGTGTTAGTGTTGAAAAACCACTTTTCGCACTTGTGTTGGTGCAGGAAACCACTTTTGCACTTGTATTAGTGTGGAAAAAACACTTTTTGCACTTGTGATAGTGTTGAAAAACCACTTTTCGCACTTGTGTTAATGTTGAAAAACCACTTTTCGCACTTGTGTTGGTGCAGGAAACCACTTTTGCACTTGTATTAGTGTGGAAAAACCACTTTTCGCACTTGTGTTAGTGTTGAAAAACCACTTTTCGCACTTGTGTTAGTGTTGAAAAACCACTTTTCGCACTTGTGTTGGTGCAGGAAACCACTATTGCACTTGTATTAGTGTGGAAAAAACACTTTTCGCACTTGTGTTAGTGTTGAAAAACCACTTTTCGCACTTGTGTTAGTGTTGAAAAACCACTTTTCACACTTGTGTTAGTGTTGAAAAACCACTTTTCGCACTTGTGTTGGTGCAGGAAATCACTTTTGCACTTGTATTAGTGTGGAAAAAACACTTTTTGCACTTATGATAGTGTTGAAAAACCACTTTTCGCACTTGTGTTAGTGTTGAAAAACCACTTTTCGCACTTGTGTTGGTGCAGGAAACCACTTTTGCACTTGTAATAGTGTGGAAAAAACACTTTTTGCACTTGTGATAGTGTTGAAAAACCACTTTTCGCACTTGTGTTAGTGTTGAAAAACCACTTTTCGCACTTGTGTTAGTGTTGAAAAACCACTTTTTGCACTTGTGTTGGAGCAGGAAACCACTTTTGCACTTGTATTAGTGTGGAAAAAACACTTTTTGCACTTGTGATAGTGTTGAAAAACCACTTTTCGCACTTGTGTTAGTGTTGAAAAACCACTTTTCGCACTTGTGTTAGTGTTGAAAAACCACTTTTCGCACTTGTGTTGGTGCAGGAAACCACTTTTGCACTTGTATTAGTGTGGAAAAACCACTTTTCGCACTTGTGTTAGTGTTGTAAAACCACTTTTCGCACTTGTGTTGGTGCAGGAAACCACTTTTGCACTTGTATTAGTGTGGAAAAACCACTTTTCGCACTTGTGTTAGTGTTGAAAAACCACTTTTCGCACTTGTGTTAGTGTTGAAAAACCACTTTTCGCACTTGTGTTAGTGTTAAAAAACCACTTTTCGCACTTGTGTTGGTGCAGGAAAGCCACTTTTGCACTTGTATTAGTGTGGAAAAAACACTTTTCGCACTTGTGTTAATGTTGAAAAACCACTTTTCGCACTTGTGTTAGTGTTGAAAAACCACTTTTCGCACTTGTGTTAGTGTTGAAAAACCACTTTTCGCACTTGTGTTGGTGCAGGAAACCACTTTTCGCACTTGTGTTAGTGTTGAAAAACCACTTTTCGCACTTGTGTTAGTGTTGAAAAACCACTTTTCGCACTTGTGTTAGTGTTGAAAAACCACTTTTCGCACTTGTGTTGGTGCAGGAAACCACTTTTGCACTTGAATTAGTGTGGAAAAAACACTTTTCGCTCTTGTGTTAGTGTTGAACAAGCACTTTTCGCACTTGTGTTAGTGTTCAAAAACCACTTTTCGCACTTGTGTTAGTGTTGAAAAACCACTTTTCGCACTTGTGTTGGTGCAGGAAACCACTTATCGCACTTGTGTTAGTGTTGAAAAACCACTTTTCGCACTTGTGTTAGTGTCGAAAAACCACTTTTCGCACTTGTGTTAGTGTTGAAAAACCACTTTTCGCACATGTGTTGGTGCAGGAAACCACTTTTGCACTTGTATTAGTGTGGAAAAAGCACTTTTTGCACTTGTGTTAGTGTTGAAAAGCCACTTTTCGCACTTGTGTTAGTGTTGAAAAACCACTTTTCGCACTTGTGTTGGTGCAGGAAACAACTTTTGCACTTGTATTAGTGTGGAAAAACCACTTTTTACACTTGTGTTAGTGTTGAAAAACAACTTTTCGCACTTGTGTTAGTGTTGTAAAACCACTTTTCGCACTTGTGTTAGTGTTGAAAAACCACTTTTCGCACTTGTGTTAGTGTTGAAAAACCACTTTTTGCACTTGTACTGGTGCAGGAAACCACTTTTGCACTTGTATTAGTGTGGAAAAAACACTTTTTGCACTTGTGTTAGTGTTGAAAAGCCACTTTTCGCACTTGTGTTAGTGTTGTAAAACCACTTTTCACACTTGTGTTGGTGCAGGAAACCACTTTTCCACTTGTATTAGTGTGGAAAAACCACTTTTCGCACTTGTGTTAGTGTTGAAAAGCCACTTTTCGCACTTGTGTTAGTGTTGTAAAACCACTTTTCGCACTTGTGTTGGTGCAGGAAACCACTTTTGCACTTGTATTCGTGTGGACAAACCACTTTTCGCACTTGTGTTAGTGTTGAAAAACCACTTTTCGCACTTGTGTTAGTGTTGAAAAACCACTTTTCGCACTTGTGTTAGTGTTAAAAAACCACTTTTCGCACTTGTGTTGGTGCAGGAAACCACTTTTGCACTTGTATTAGTGTGGAAAAAACACTTTTCGCACTTGTGTTAATGTTGAAAAACCACTTTTCGCACTTGTGTTAGTGTTGAAAAACCACTTTTCGCACTTGTGTTAGTGTTGAAAAACCACTTTTCGCACTTGTGTTGGTGCAGGAAACCACTTTTGCACTTGTATTAGTGTGGAAAAAACACTTTTTGCACTTGTGATAGTGTTGAAAAACCACTTTTCGCACTTGTGTTAGTGTTGAAAAACCACTTTTCGCACTTGTGTTGGTGCAGGAAACCACTTTTGCACTTGTATTAGTGTGGAAAAACCACTTTTCGCACTTGTGTTAGTGTTGAAAAACCACTTTTCGCACTTGTGTTAGTGTTGAAAAACCACTTTTCGCACTTGTGTTTGTGCAGGAAACCACTATTGCACTTGTATTAGTGTGGAAAAAACACTTTTCGCACTTGTGTTAGTGTTGAAAAACCACTTTTCGCACTTGTGTTAGTGTTGAAAAACCACTTTTCACACTTGTGTTTGTGTTGAAAAACCACTTTTCGCACTTGTGTTGGTGCAGGAAATCACTTTTGCACTTGTATTAGTGTGGAAAAAACACTTTTTGCACTTGTGATAGTGTTGAAAAACCACTTTTCGCACTTGTGTTTGTGTTGAAAAACCACTTTTCGCACTTATGTTAGTGTTGAAAAACCACTTTTTGCACTTGTGTTGGAGCAGGAAACCACTTTTGCACTTGTATTAGTGTGGAAAAAACACTTTTTGCACTTGTGATAGTGTTGAAAAACCACTTTTCGCACTTGTGTTAGTGTTGAAAAATCACTTTTCGCACTTGTGTTAGTGTTGAAAAACCACTTTTCGCACTTGTGTTGGTGCAGGAAACCACTTTTGCACTTGTATTAGTGTGGAAAAACCACTTTTCGCACTTGTGTTAGTGTTGTAAAACCACTTTTCGCACTTGTGTTGGTGCAGGAAACCACTTTTGCACTTGTATTAGTGTGGAAAAACCACTTTTCGCACTTGTGTTAGTGTTGAAAAACCACTTTTCGCACTTGTGTTAGTGTTGAAAAACCACTTTTCGCACTTGTGTTAGTGTTAAAAAACCACTTTTCGCACTTGTGTTGGTGCAGGAAAGCCACTTTTGCACTTGTATTAGTGTGGAAAAAACACTTTTCGCACTTGTGTTAATGTTGAAAAACCACTTTTCGCACTTGTGTTAGTGTTGAAAAACCACTTTTCGCACTTGTGTTAGTGTTGAAAAACCACTTTTCGCACTTGTGTTGGTGCAGGAAACCACTTTTCGCACTTGTGTTAGTGTTGAAAAACCACTTTTCGCACTTGTGTTAGTGTTGAAAAACCACTTTTCGCACTTGTGTTAGTGTTGAAAAACCACTTTTCGCACTTGTGTTGGTGCAGGAAACCACTTTTGCACTTGTATTAGTGTGGAAAAAACACTTTTCGCTCTTGTGTTAGTGTTGAAAAACCACTTTTCGCACTTGTGTTAGTGTTCAAAAACCACTTTTCGCACTTGTGTTAGTGTTGAAAAACCACTTTTCGCACTTGTGTTGGTGCAGGAAACCACTTTTGCACTTGTATTAGTGTGGAAAAACCACTTTTCGCACTTGTGTTAGTGTTGAAAAACCACTTTTCGCACTTGTGTTAGTGTTGAAAAACCACTTTTCGCACATGTGTTGGTGCAGGAAACCACTTTTGCACTTGTATTAGTGTGGAAAAAACACTTTTTGCACTTGTGATAGTGTTGAAAAACCACTTTTCGCACTTGTGTTAGTGTTGAAAAACCACTTTTCGCACTTGTGTTAGTGTTGAAAAACCACTTTTCGCACTTGTGTTGGTGCAGGAAACCACTTTTGCACTTGTATTAGTGTGGAAAAAACACTTTTCGCACTTGTGATAGTGTTGAAAAACCACTTTTCGCACTTGTGTTAGTGTTGAAAAACCACTTTTCGCACTTGTGTTGGTGCAGGAAACCACTTTTGCACTTGTATTAGTGTGGAAAAACTACTTTTTGCACATGTGTTAGTGTTGAAAAACCACTTTTCGCACTTGTGTTAGTGTTGAAAAACCACTTTTCGTACATGTGTTGGTGCAGGAAACCAGTTTTGCACTTGTATTAGTGTGGAAAAAACACTTTTTGCACTTGTGTTAGTGTTGAAAAACCACTTTTCGCACTTGTGTTGGTGTTGAAAAACCACTTTTCGCACTTGTGTTGGTGCAGGAAACCACTTTTGCACTTGTATTGGTGTGGAAAAAACACTTTTCGCACTTGTGTTAGTGTTGAAAAACCACTTTTCGCTCTTGTGTTAGTGTTGAAAAACCACTTTTCGCACTTGTGTTAGTGTTGAAAAACCACTTTTCGCACTTGTGTTGGTGCAGGAAACCACTTTTGCACTTGTATTAGTGTGGAAAAAACACTTTTCGCACTTGTGTTAGTGTTGAAAAAACACTTTTCGCACTTGTGTTGGTGTTGAAAAACTACTTTTCGCACTTGTGTTGGTGCAGGAAACCACTTTTGCACTTGTATTAGTGTGGAAAAAACACTTTTTGCACTTGTGATAGTGTTGAAAGACCACTTTTTGCCCTTGTGTTAATGTTGAAAAACCACTTTTCGCACTTGTGTTGGTGCAGGAAACCACTTTTGCACTTGTATTCGTGTGGAAAAACCACTTTTCGCACTTGTGTTAGTGTTGAAAAAACACTTTTCGCACTTGTGTTAGTGTTGTAAAACCACTTTTCGCACTTGTGTTAGTGTTGAAAAACCACTTTTCGCACTTGTGTTAGTGTTGAAAAACCACTTTTTGCACTTGTACTGGTGCAGGAAACCACTTTTGCACTTGTATTAGTGTGGAAAAAACACTTTTTGCACTTGTGTTAGTGTTGAAAAGCCACTTTTCGCACTTGTGTTAGTGTTGTAAAACCACTTTTCACACTTGTGTTGGTGCAGGAAACCACTTTTCCACTTGTATTATTGTGGAAAAACCACTTTTCGCACTTGTGTTAGTGTTGAAAAGCCACTTTTTGCACTTGTGTTAGTGTTGTAAAACCACTTTTCGCACTTGTGTTGGTGCAGGAAACCACTTTTCCACTTGTATTAGTGTGGAAAAACCACTTTTCGCACTTGTGTTAGTGTTGAAAAACCACTTTTCGCACTTGTGTTAGTGTTGAAAAACCACTTTTCGCACTTGTGTTAGTGTTAAAAAACCACTTTTCGCACTTGTGTTGGTGCAGGAAACCACTTTTGCACTTGTATTAGTGTGGAAAAAACACTTTTCGCACTTGTGTTAATGTTGAAAAACCACTTTTCGCACTTGTGTTAGTGTTGAAAAACCACTTTTCGCACTTGTGTTAGTGTTGAAAAACCACTTTTCGCACTTGTGTTGGTGCAGGAAACCACTTTTGCACTTGTATTAGTGTGGAAAAAACACTTTTTGCACTTGTGATAGTGTTGAAAAACCACTTTTCGCACTTGTGTTAATGTTGAAAAACCACTTTTCGCACTTGTGTTGGTGCAGGAAACCACTTTTGCACTTGTATTAGTGTGGAAAAACCACTTTTCGCACTTGTGTTAGTGTTGAAAAACCACTTTTCGCACTTGTGTTAGTGTTGAAAAACCACTTTTCGCACTTGTGTTGGTGCAGGAAACCACTATTGCACTTGTATTAGTGTGGAAAAAACACTTTTCGCACTTGTGTTAGTGTTGAAAAACCACTTTTCGCACTTGTGTTAGTGTTGAAAAACCACTTTTCACACTTGTGTTAGTGTTGAAAAACCACTTTTCGCACTTGTGTTGGTGCAGGAAATCACTTTTGCACTTGTATTAGTGTGGAAAAAACACTTTTTGCACTTATGATAGTGTTGAAAAACCACTTTTCGCACTTGTGTTAGTGTTGAAAAACCACTTTTCGCACTTGTGTTGGTGCAGGAAACCACTTTTGCACTTGTAATAGTGTGGAAAAAACACTTTTTGCACTTGTGATAGTGTTGAAAAACCACTTTTCGCACTTGTGTTAGTGTTGAAAAACCACTTTTCGCACTTGTGTTAGTGTTGAAAAACCACTTTTTGCACTTGTGTTGGAGCAGGAAACCACTTTTGCACTTGTATTAGTGTGGAAAAAACACTTTTTGCACTTGTGATAGTGTTGAAAAACCACTTTTCGCACTTGTGTTAGTGTTGAAAAACCACTTTTCGCACTTGTGTTAGTGTTGAAAAACCACTTTTCGCACTTGTGTTGGTGCAGGAAACCACTTTTGCACTTGTATTAGTGTGGAAAAACCACTTTTCGCACTTGTGTTAGTGTTGTAAAACCACTTTTCGCACTTGTGTTGGTGCAGGAAACCACTTTTGCACTTGTATTAGTGTGGAAAAACCACTTTTCGCACTTGTGTTAGTGTTGAAAAACCACTTTTCGCACTTGTGTTAGTGTTGAAAAACCACTTTTCGCACTTGTGTTAGTGTTAAAAAACCACTTTTCGCACTTGTGTTGGTGCAGGAAAGCCACTTTTGCACTTGTATTAGTGTGGAAAAAACACTTTTCGCACTTGTGTTAATGTTGAAAAACCACTTTTCGCACTTGTGTTAGTGTTGAAAAACCACTTTTCGCACTTGTGTTAGTGTTGAAAAACCACTTTTCGCACTTGTGTTGGTGCAGGAAACCACTTTTCGCACTTGTGTTAGTGTTGAAAAACCACTTTTCGCACTTGTGTTAGTGTTGAAAAACCACTTTTCGCACTTGTGTTAGTGTTGAAAAACCACTTTTCGCACTTGTGTTGGTGCAGGAAACCACTTTTGCACTTGAATTAGTGTGGAAAAAACACTTTTCGCTCTTGTGTTAGTGTTGAACAAGCACTTTTCGCACTTGTGTTAGTGTTCAAAAACCACTTTTCGCACTTGTGTTAGTGTTGAAAAACCACTTTTCGCACTTGTGTTGGTGCAGGAAACCACTTATCGCACTTGTGTTAGTGTTGAAAAACCACTTTTCGCACTTGTGTTAGTGTCGAAAAACCACTTTTCGCACTTGTGTTAGTGTTGAAAAACCACTTTTCGCACATGTGTTGGTGCAGGAAACCACTTTTGCACTTGTATTAGTGTGGAAAAAGCACTTTTTGCACTTGTGTTAGTGTTGAAAAGCCACTTTTCGCACTTGTGTTAGTGTTGAAAAACCACTTTTCGCACTTGTGTTGGTGCAGGAAACAACTTTTGCACTTGTATTAGTGTGGAAAAACCACTTTTTACACTTGTGTTAGTGTTGAAAAACAACTTTTCGCACTTGTGTTAGTGTTGTAAAACCACTTTTCGCACTTGTGTTAGTGTTGAAAAACCACTTTTCGCACTTGTGTTAGTGTTGAAAAACCACTTTTTGCACTTGTACTGGTGCAGGAAACCACTTTTGCACTTGTATTAGTGTGGAAAAAACACTTTTTGCACTTGTGTTAGTGTTGAAAAGCCACTTTTCGCACTTGTGTTAGTGTTGTAAAACCACTTTTCACACTTGTGTTGGTGCAGGAAACCACTTTTCCACTTGTATTAGTGTGGAAAAACCACTTTTCGCACTTGTGTTAGTGTTGAAAAGCCACTTTTCGCACTTGTGTTAGTGTTGTAAAACCACTTTTCGCACTTGTGTTGGTGCAGGAAACCACTTTTGCACTTGTATTCGTGTGGACAAACCACTTTTCGCACTTGTGTTAGTGTTGAAAAACCACTTTTCGCACTTGTGTTAGTGTTGAAAAACCACTTTTCGCACTTGTGTTAGTGTTAAAAAACCACTTTTCGCACTTGTGTTGGTGCAGGAAACCACTTTTGCACTTGTATTAGTGTGGAAAAAACACTTTTCGCACTTGTGTTAATGTTGAAAAACCACTTTTCGCACTTGTGTTAGTGTTGAAAAACCACTTTTCGCACTTGTGTTAGTGTTGAAAAACCACTTTTCGCACTTGTGTTGGTGCAGGAAACCACTTTTGCACTTGTATTAGTGTGGAAAAAACACTTTTTGCACTTGTGATAGTGTTGAAAAACCACTTTTCGCACTTGTGTTAGTGTTGTAAAACCACTTTTCACACTTGTGTTGGTGCAGGAAACCACTTTTCCACTTGTATTAGTGTGGAAAAACCACTTTTCGCACTTGTGTTAGTGTTGAAAAGCCACTTTTTGCACTTGTGTTAGTGTTGTAAAACCACTTTTCGCACTTGTGTTGGTGCAGGAAACCACTTTTGCACTTGTATTAGTGTGGAAAAACCACTTTTCGCACTTGTGTTAGTGTTGAAAAACCACTTTTCGCACTTGTGTTAGTGTTGAAAAACCACTTTTCGCACTTGTGTTAGTGTTAAAAAACCACTTTTCGCACTTGTGTTGGTGCAGGAAACCACTTTTGCACTTGTATTAGTGTGGAAAAAACACTTTTCGCACTTGTGTTAATGTTGAAAAACCACTTTTCGCACTTGTGTTAGTGTTGAAAAACCACTTTTCGCACTTGTGTTAGTGTTGAAAAACCACTTTTCGCACTTGTGTTGGTGCAGGAAACCACTTTTGCACTTGTATTAGTGTGGAAAAAACACTTTTTGCACTTGTGATAGTGTTGAAAAACCACTTTTCGCACTTGTGTTAGTGTTGAAAAACCACTTTTCGCACTTGTGTTGGTGCAGGAAACCACTTTTGCACTTGTATTAGTTTGGAAAAACCACTTTTCGCACTTGTGTTAGTGTTGAAAAACCACTTTTCGCACTTGTGTTAGTGTTGAAAAACCACTTTTCGCACTTGTGTTGGTGCAGAAAACCACTATTGCACTTGTATTAGTGTGGAAAAAACACTTTTCGCACTTGTGTTAGTGTTGAAAAACCACTTTTCGCACTTGTGTTAGTGTTGAAAAACCACTTTTCACACTTGTGTTAGTGTTGAAAAACCACTTTTCGCACTTGTGTTGGTGCAGGAAATCACTTTTGCACTTGTATTAGTGTGTAAAAAACACTTTTTGCACTTATGATAGTGTTGAAAAACCACTTTTCGCACTTGTGTTAGTGTTGAAAAACCACTTTTCGCACTTGTGTTGGTGCAGGAAACCACTTTTGCACTTGTAATAGTGTGGAAAAAACACTTTTTGCACTTGTGATAGTGTTGAAAAACCACTTTTCGCACTTGTGTTAGTGTTGAAAAACCACTTTTCGCACTTGTGTTAGTGTTGAAAAACCACTTTTTGCACTTGTGTTG
Source organism: Myxine glutinosa (assembly GCF_964187855.1). Taxonomy (NCBI): domain Eukaryota; kingdom Metazoa; phylum Chordata; class Myxini; order Myxiniformes; family Myxinidae; genus Myxine; species Myxine glutinosa. Next base: position 56,197 of record NW_027616530.1, read on the forward strand.
GAGCAGGAAACCACTTTTGCACTTGTATTAGTGTGGAAAAAACACTTTTTGCACTTGTGATAGTGTTGAAAAACCACTTTTCGCACTTGTGTTAGTGTTGAAAAACCACTTTTCGCACTTGTGTTAGTGTTGAAAAACCACTTTTCGCACTTGTGTTGGTGCAGGAAACCACTTTTGCACTTGTATTAGTGTGGAAAAACCACTTTTCGCACTTGTGTTAGTGTTGTAAAACCACTTTTCGCACTTGTGTTGGTGCAGGAAACCACTTTTGCACTTGTATTAGTGTGGAAAAACCACTTTTCGCACTTGTGTTAGTGTTGAAAAACCACTTTTCGCACTTGTGTTAGTGTTGAAAAACCACTTTTCGCACTTGTGTTAGTGTTAAAAAACCACTTTTCGCACTTGTGTTGGTGCAGGAAAGCCACTTTTGCACTTGTATTAGTGTGGAAAAAACACTTTTCGCACTTGTGTTAATGTTGAAAAACCACTTTTCGCACTTGTGTTAGTGTTGAAAAACCACTTTTCGCACTTGTGTTAGTGTTGAAAAACCACTTTTCGCACTTGTGTTGGTGCAGGAAACCACTTTTCGCACTTGTGTTAGTGTTGAAAAACCACTTTTCGCACTTGTGTTAGTGTTGAAAAACCACTTTTCGCACTTGTGTTAGTGTTGAAAAACCACTTTTCGCACTTGTGTTGGTGCAGGAAACCACTTTTGCACTTGAATTAGTGTGGAAAAAACACTTTTCGCTCTTGTGTTAGTGTTGAAAAAGCACTTTTCGCACTTGTGTTAGTGTTGAAAAACCACTTTTCGCACTTGTGTTAGTGTTGAAAAACCACTTTTCGCACTTGTGTTAGTGTTGAAAAACCACTTTTCGCACTTGTGTTGGTGCAGGAAACCACTTTTGCACTTGTATTAGTGTGGAAAAAACACTTTTTGCACTTGTGATAGTGTTGAAAAACCACTTTTCGCACTTGTGTTAGTGTTGTAAAACCACTTTTCACACTTGTGTTGGTGCAGGAAACCACTTTTCCACTTGTATTAGTGTGGAAAAACCACTTTTCGCACTTGTGTTAGTGTTGAAAAGCCACTTTTTGCACTTGTGTTAGTGTTGTAAAACCACTTTTCGCACTTGTGTTGGTGCAGGAAACCACTTTTGCACTTGTATTAGTGTGGAAAAACCACTTTTCGCACTTGTGTTAGTGTTGAAAAACCACTTTTCGCACTTGTGTTAGTGTTGAAAAACCACTTTTCGCACTTGTGTTAGTGTTAAAAAACCACTTTTCGCACTTGTGTTGGTGCAGGAAACCACTTTTGCACTTGTATTAGTGTGGAAAAAACACTTTTCGCACTTGTGTTAATGTCGAAAAACCACTTTTCGCACTTGTGTTAGTGTTGAAAAACCACTTTTCGCACTTGTGTTAGTGTTGAAAAACCACTTTTCGCACTTGTGTTGGTGCAGGAAACCACTTTTGCACTTGTATTAGTGTGGAAAAAACACTTTTTGCACTTGTGATAGTGTTGAAAAACCACTTTTCGCACTTGTGTTAGTGTTGAAAAACCACTTTTCGCACTTGTGTTGGTGCAGGAAACCACTTTTGCACTTGTATTAGTGTGGAAAAACCACTTTTCGCACTTGTGTTAGTGTTGAAAAACCACTTTTCGCACTTGTGTTAGTGTTGAAAAACCACTTTTCGCACTTGTGTTGGTGCAGGAAACCACTATTGCACTTGTATTAGTGTGGAAAAAACACTTTTCGCACTTGTGTTAGTGTTGAAAAACCACTTTTCGCACTTGTGTTAGTGTTGAAAAACCACTTTTCACACTTGTGTTAGTGTTGAAAAACCACTTTTCGCACTTGTGTTGGTGCAGGAAATCACTTTTGCACTTGTATTAGCGTGGAAAAAACACTTTTTGCACTTATGATAGTGTTGAAAAACCACTTTTCGCACTTGTGTTAGTGTTGAAAAACCACTTTTCGCACTTGTGTTGGTGCAGGAAACCACTTTTGCACTTGTAATAGTGTGGAAAAAACACTTTTTGCACTTGTGATAGTGTTGAAAAACCACTTTTCGCACTTGTGTTAGTGTTGAAAAACCACTTTTCGCACTTGTGTTAGTGTTGAAAAACCACTTTTTGCACTTGTGTTGGAGCAGGAAACCACTTTTGCACTTGTATTAGTGTGGAAAAAACACTTTTTGCACTTGTGATAGTGTTGAAAAACCACTTTTCGCACTTGTGTTAGTGTTGAAAAACCACTTTTCGCACTTGTGTTAGTGTTGAAAAACCACTTTTCGCACTTGTGTTGGTGCAGGAAACCACTTTTGCACTTGTATTAGTGTGGAAAAACCACTTTTCGCACTTGTGTTAGTTTTGTAAAACCACTTTTCGCACTTGTGTTGGTGCAGGAAACCACTTTTGCACTTGTATTAGTGTGGAAAAACCACTTTTCGCACTTGTGTTAGTGTTGAAAAACCACTTTTCGCACTTGTGTTAGTGTTGAAAAACCACTTTTCGAACTTGTGTTAGTGTTAAAAAACCACTTTTCGCACTTGTGTTGGTGCAGGAAAGCCACTTTTGCACTTGTATTAGTGTGGAAAAAACACTTTTCGCACTTGTGTTAATGTTGAAAAACCACTTTTCGCACTTGTGTTAGTTTTGTAAAACCACTTTTCGCACTTGTGTTGGTGCAGGAAACCACTTTTGCACTTGTATTAGTGTTGAAAAACCACTTTTCGAACTTGTGTTAGTGTTAAAAAACCACTTTTCGCACTTGTGTTGGTGCAGGAAAGCCACTTTTGCACTTGTATTAGTGTGGAAAAAACACTTTTCGCACTTGTGTTAATGTTGAAAAACCACTTTTCACACTTGTGTTAGTGTTGAAAAACCACTTTTCGCACTTGTGTTGGTGCAGGAAACCACTTTTCGCACTTGTGTTAGTGTTGAAAAACCACTTTTCGCACTTGTGTTAGTGTTGAAAAACCACTTTTCGCACTTGTGTTAGTGTTGAAAAACCACTTTTCGCACTTGTGTTGGTGCAGGAAACCACTTTTGCACTTGAATTAGTGTGGAAAAAACACTTTTCGCTCTTGTGTTAGTGTTGAAAAAGCACTTTTCGCACTTGTGTTAGTGTTCAAAAACCACTTTTCGCACTTGTGTTAGTGTTGAAAAACCACTTTTCGCACTTGTGTTGGTGCAGGAAACCACTTATCGCACTTGTGTTAGTGTTGAAAAACCACTTTTCGCACTTGTGTTAGTGTCGAAAAACCACTTTTCGCACTTGTGTTAGTGTTGAAAAACCACTTTTCGCACATGTGTTGGTGCAGGAAACCACTTTTGCACTTGTATTAGTGTGGAAAAACCACTTTTTGCACTTGTGTTAGTGTTGAAAAGCCACTTTTCGCACTTGTGTTAGTGTTGAAAAACCACTTTTCGCACTTGTGTTGGTGCAGGAAACAACTTTTGCACTTGTATTAGTGTGGAAAAACCACTTTTTACACTTGTGTTAGTGTTGAAAAACAACTTTTCGCACTTGTGTTAGTGTTGTAAAACCACTTTTCGCCCTTGTGTTAGTGTTGAAAAACCACTTTTCGCACTTGTGTTAGTGTTGAAAAACCACTTTTTGCACTTGTACTGGTGCAGGAAACCACTTTTGCACTTGTATTAGTGTGGAAAAAACACTTTTTGCACTTGTGTTAGTGTTGAAAAGCCACTTTTCGCACTTGTGTTAGTGTTGTAAAACCACTTTTCACACTTGTGTTGGTGCAGGAAACCACTTTTCCACTTGTATTAGTGTGGAAAAACCACTTTTCGCACTTGTGTTAGTGTTGAAAAGCCACTTTTCGCACTTGTGTTAGTGTTGTAAAACCACTTTTCGCACTTGTGTTGGTGCAGGAAACCACTTTTGCACTTGTATTCGTGTGGAAAAACCACTTTTCGCACTTGTGTTAGTGTTGAAAAACCACTTTTCGCACTTGTGTTAGTGTTGAAAAACCACTTTTCGCACTTGTGTTAGTGTTAAAAAACCACTTTTCGCACTTGTGTTGGTGCAGGAAACCACTTTTGCACTTGTATTAGTGTGGAAAAAACACTTTTCGCACTTGTGTTAATGTTGAAAAACCACTTTTCGCACTTGTGTTAGTGTTGAAAAACCACTTTTCGCACTTGTGTTAGTGTTGAAAAACCACTTTTCGCACTTGTGTTGGTGCAGGAAACCACTTTTGCACTTGTATTAGTGTGGAAAAAACACTTTTTGCACTTGTGATAGTGTTGAAAAACCACTTTTCGCACTTGTGTTAGTGTTGTAAAACCACTTTTCACACTTGTGTTGGTGCAGGAAACCACTTTTCCACTTGTATTAGTGTGGAAAAAACACTTTTTGCACTTGTGATAGTGTTGAAAAACCACTTTTCGCACTTGTGTTAGTGTTGTAAAACCACTTTTCACACTTGTGTTGGTGCAGGAAACCACTTTTCCACTTGAATTAGTGTGGAAAAAACACTTTTCGCTCTTGTGTTAGTGTTGAAAAAGCACTTTTCGCACTTGTGTTAGTGTTCAAAAACCACTTTTCGCACTTGTGTTAGTGTTGAAAAACCACTTTTCGCACTTGTGTTGGTGCAGGAAACCACTTATCGCACTTGTGTTAGTGTTGAAAAACCACTTTTCGCACTTGTGTTAGTGTCGAAAAACCACTTTTCGCACTTGTGTTAGTGTTGAAAAACCACTTTTCGCACATGTGTTGGTGCAGGAAACCACTTTTGCACTTGTATTAGTGTGGAAAAACCACTTTTTGCACTTGTGTTAGTGTTGAAAAGCCACTTTTCGCACTTGTGTTAGTGTTGAAAAACCACTTTTCGCACTTGTGTTGGTGCAGGAAACAACTTTTGCACTTGTATTAGTGTGGAAAAACCACTTTTTACACTTGTGTTAGTGTTGAAAAACAACTTTTCGCACTTGGGTTAGTGTTGTAAAACCACTTTTCGCACTTGTGTTAGTGTTGAAAAACCACTTTTCGCACTTGTGTTCGTGTTGAAAAACCACTTTTTGCACTTGTACTGGTGCAGGAAACCACTTTTGCACTTGTATTAGTGTGGAAAAAACACTTTTTGCACTTGTGTTAGTGTTGAAAAGCCACTTTTTGCACTTGTGATAGTGTTGAAAAACCACTTTTCGCACTTGTGTTAGTGTTGAAAAACCACTTTTCGCACTTGTGTTAGTGTTGAAAAACCACTTTTCGCACTTGTGTTGGTGCAGGAAACCACTTTTGCACTTGTATTAGTGTGGAAAAACCACTTTTCGCACTTGTGTTAGTGTTGTAAAACCACTTTTCGCACTTGTGTTGGTGCAGGAAACCACTTTTGCACTTGTATTAGTGTGGAAAAACCACTTTTCGCACTTGTGTTAGTGTTGAAAAACCACTTTTCGCACTTGTGTTAGTGTTGAAAAACCACTTTTCGCACTTGTGTTAGTGTTAAAAAACCACTTTTCGCACTTGTGTTGGTGCAGGAAAGCCACTTTTGCACTTGTATTAGTGTGGAAAAAACACTTTTCGCACTTGTGTTAATGTTGAAAAACCACTTTTCGCACTTGTGTTAGTGTTGAAAAACCACTTTTCGCACTTGTGTTAGTGTTGAAAAACCACTTTTCGCACTTGTGTTGGTGCAGGAAACCACTTTTCGCACTTGTGTTAGTGTTGAAAAACCACTTTTCGCACTTGTGTTAGTGTTGAAAAACCACTTTTCGCACTTGTGTTAGTGTTGAAAAACCACTTTTCGCACTTGTGTTGGTGCAGGAAACCACTTTTGCACTTGAATTAGTGTGGAAAAAATACTTTTCGCTCTTGTGTTAGTGTTGAAAAAGCACTTTTCGCACTTGTGTTAGTGTTCAAAAACCACTTTTCGCACTTGTGTTAGTGTTAAAAAACCACTTTTCGCACTTGTGTTGGTGCAGGAAAGCCACTTTTGCACTTGTATTAGTGTGGAAAAAACACTTTTCGCACTTGTGTTAATGTTGAAAAACCACTTTTCGCACTTGTGTTAGTGTTGAAAAACCACTTTTCGCACTTGTGTTAGTGTTGAAAAACCACTTTTCGCACTTGTGTTGGTGCAGGAAACCACTTTTCGCACTTGTGTTAGTGTTGAAAAACCACTTTTCGCACTTGTGTTAGTGTTGAAAAACCACTTTTCGCACTTGTGTTAGTGTTGAAAAACCACTTTTCGCACTTGTGTTGGTGCAGGAAACCACTTTTGCACTTGAATTAGTGTGGAAAAAACACTTTTCGCTCTTGTGTTAGTGTTGAAAAAGCACTTTTCGCACTTGTGTTAGTGTTCAAAAACCACTTTTCGCACTTGTGTTAGTGTTGAAAAACCACTTTTCGCACTTGTGTTGGTGCAGGAAACCACTTATCGCACTTGTGTTAGTGTTGAAAAACCACTTTTCGCACTTGTGTTAGTGTCGAAAAACCACTTTTCGCACTTGTGTTAGTGTTGAAAAACCACTTTTCGCACATGGGTTGGTGCAGGAAACCACTTTTGCACTTGTATTAGTGTGGAAAAACCACTTTTTGCACTTGTGTTAGTGTTGAAAAGCCACTTTTCGCACTTGTGTTAGTGTTGAAAAACCACTTTTCGCACTTGTGTTGGTGCAGGAAACAACTTTTGCACTTGTATTAGTGTGGAAAAACCACTTTTTACACTTGTGTTAGTGTTGAAAAACAACTTTTCGCACTTGTGTTAGTGTTGTAAAACCACTTTTCGCACTTGTGTTAGTGTTGAAAAACCACTTTTCGCACTTGTGTTAGTGTTGAAAAACCACTTTTTGCACTTGTACTGGTGCAGGAAACCACTTTTGCACTTGTATTAGTGTGGAAAAAACACTTTTTGCACTTGTGTTAGTGTTGAAAAGCCACTTTTCGCACTTGTGTTAGTGTTGTAAAACCACTTTTCACACTTGTGTTGGTGCAGGAAACCACTTTTCCACTTGTATTAGTGTGGAAAAACCACTTTTCGCACTTGTGTTAGTGTTGAAAAGCCACTTTTCGCACTTGTGTTAGTGTTGTAAAACCACTTTTCGCACTTGTGTTGATGCAGGAAACCACTTTTGCACTTGTATTCGTGTGGAAAAACCACTTTTCGCACTTGTGTTAGTGTTGAAAAACCACTTTTCGCACTTGTGTTAGTGTTGAAAAACCACTTTTCGCACTTGTGTTAGTGTTAAAAAACCACTTTTCGCACTTGTGTTGGTGCAGGAAACCACTTATCGCACTTGTGTTAGTGTTGAAAAACCACTTTTCGCACTTGTGTTAGTGTCGAAAAACCACTTTTCGCACTTGTGTTAGTGTTGAAAAACCACTTTTCGCACATGTGTTGGTGCAGGAAACCACTTTTGCACTTGTATTAGTGTGGAAAAACCACTTTTTGCACTTGTGTTAGTGTTGAAAAGCCACTTTTCGCACTTGTGTTAGTGTTGAAAAACCACTTTTCGCACTTGTGTTGGTGCAGGAAACAACTTTTGCACTTGTATTAGTGTGGTAAACCACTTTTTACACTTGTGTTAGTGTTGAAAAACAACTTTTCGCACTTGTGTTAGTGTTGTAAAACCACTTTTCGCACTTGTGTTAGTGTTGAAAAACCACTTTTCGCACTTGTGTTAGTGTTGAAAAACCACTTTTTGCACTTGTACTGGTGCAGGAAACCACTTTTGCACTTGTATTAGTGTGGAAAAAACACTTTTTGCACTTGTGATAGTGTTGAAAAACCACTTTTCGCACTTGTGTTAGTGTTGTAAAACCACTTTTCACACTTGTGTTGGTGCAGGAAACCACTTTTCCACTTGTATTAGTGTGGAAAAAACACTTTTTGCACTTGTGATAGTGTTGAAAAACCACTTTTCGCACTTGTGTTAGTGTTGTAAAACCACTTTTCACACTTGTGTTGGTGCAGGAAACCACTTTTCCACTTGAATTAGTGTGGAAAAAACACTTTTCGCTCTTGTGTTAGAGTTGAAAAAGCACTTTTCGCACTTGTGTTAGTGTTCAAAAACCACTTTTCGCACTTGTGTTAGTGTTGAAAAACCACTTTTCGCACTTGTGTTGGTGCAGGAAACCACTTATCGCACTTGTGTTAGTGTTGAAAAACCACTTTTTGCACTTGTGTTAGTGTTGAAAAGCCACTTTTCGCACTTGTGTTAGTGTTGAAAAACCACTTTTCGCACTTGTGTTGGTGCAGGAAACAACTTTTGCACTTGTATTAGTGTGGAAAAACCACTTTTTACACTTGTGTTAGTGTTGAAAAACAACTTTTCGCACTTGTGTTAGTGTTGTAAAACCACTTTTCGCACTTGTGTTAGTGTTGAAAAACCACTTTTCGCACTTGTGTTAGTGTTGAAAAACCACTTTTTGCACTTGTACTGGTGCAGGAAACCACTTTTGCACTTGTATTAGTGTGGAAAAAACACTTTTTGCACTTGTGTTAGTGTTGAAAAGCCACTTTTTGCACTTGTGATAGTGTTGAAAAACCACTTTTCGCACTTGTGTTAGTGTTGAAAAACCACTTTTCGCACTTGTGTTAGTGTTGAAAAACCACTTTTCGCACTTGTGTTGGTGCAGGAAACCACTTTTGCACTTGTATTAGTGTGGAAAAACCACTTTTCGCACTTGTGTTAGTGTTGTAAAACCACTTTTCGCACTTGTGTTGGTGCAGGAAACCACTTTTGCACTTGTATTAGTGTGGAAAAACCACTTTTCGCACTTGTGTTAGTGTTGAAAAACCACTTTTCGCACTTGTGTTAGTGTTGAAAAACCACTTTTCACACTTGTGTTATTGTTAAAAAACCACTTTTCGCACTTGTGTTGGTGCAGGAAAGCCACTTTTGCACTTGTATTAGTGTGGAAAAAACACTTTTCGCACTTGTGTTAATGTTGAAAAACCACTTTTCGCACTTGTGTTAGTGTTGAAAAACCACTTTTCGCACTTGTGTTAGTGTTGAAAAACCACTTTTCGCACTTGTGTTGGTGCAGGAAACCACTTTTCGCACTTGTGTTAGTGTTGAAAAACCACTTTTCGCACTTGTGTTAGTGTTGAAAAACCACTTTTCGCACTTGTGTTAGTGTTGAAAAACCACTTTTCGCACTTGTGTTGGTGCAGGAAACCACTTTTGCACTTGAATTAGTGTGGAAAAAACACTTTTCGCTCTTGTGTTAGTGTTGAAAAAGCACTTTTCGCACTTGTGTTAGTGTTCAAAAACCACTTTTCGCACTTGTGTTAGTGTTAAAAAACCACTTTTCGCACTTGTGTTGGTGCAGGAAAGCCACTTTTGCACTTGTATTAGTGTGGAAAAAACACTTTTCGCACTTGTGTTAATGTTGAAAAACCACTTTTCGCACTTGTGTTAGTGTTGAAAAACCACTTTTCGCACTTGTGTTAGTGTTGAAAAACCACTTTTCGCACTTGTGTTGGTGCAGGAAACCACTTTTCGCACTTGTGTTAGTGTTGAAAAACCACTTTTCGCACTTGTGTTAGTGTTGAAAAACCACTTTTCGCACTTGTGTTAGTGTTGAAAAACCACTTTTCGCACTTGTGTTGGTGCAGGAAACCACTTTTGCACTTGAATTAGTGTGGAAAAAACACTTTTCGCTCTTGTGTTAGTGTTGAAAAAGCACTTTTCGCACTTGTGTTAGTGTTCAAAAACCACTTTTCGCACTTGTGTTAGTGTTGAAAAACCACTTTTCGCACTTGTGTTGGTGCAGGAAACCACTTATCGCACTTGTGTTAGTGTTGAAAAACCACTTTTCGCACTTGTGTTAGTGTCGAAAAACCACTTTTCGCACTTGTGTTAGTGTTGAAAAACCACTTTTCGCACATGTGTTGGTGCAGGAAACCACTTTTGCACTTGTATTAGTGTGGAAAAACCACTTTTTGCACTTGTGTTAGTGTTGAAAAGCCACTTTTCGCACTTGTGTTAGTGTTGAAAAACCACTTTTCGCACTTGTGTTGGTGCAGGAAACAACTTTTGCACTTGTATTAGTGTGGAAAAACCACTTTTTACACTTGTGTTAGTGTTGAAAAACAACTTTTCGCACTTGTGTTAGTGTTGTAAAACCACTTTTCGCACTTGTGTTAGTGTTGAAAAACCACTTTTCGCACTTGTGTTAGTGTTGAAAAACCACTTTTTGCACTTGTACTGGTGCAGGAAACCACTTTTGCACTTGTATTAGTGTGGAAAAAACACTTTTTGCACTTGTGTTAGTGTTGAAAAGCCACTTTTCGCACTTGTGTTAGTGTTGTAAAACCACTTTTCACACTTGTGTTGGTGCAGGAAACCACTTTTCCACTTGTATTAGTGTGGAAAAACCACTTTTCGCACTTGTGTTAGTGTTGAAAAGCCACTTTTCGCACTTGTGTTAGTGTTGTAAAACCACTTTTCGCACTTGTGTTGGTGCAGGAAACCACTTTTGCACTTGTATTCGTGTGGAAAAACCACTTTTCGCACTTGTGTTAGTGTTGAAAAACCACTTTTCGCACTTGTGTTAGTGTTAAAAAACCACTTTTCGCACTTGTGTTGGTGCAGGAAACCACTTATCGCACTTGTGTTAGTGTTGAAAAACCACTTTTCGCACTTGTGTTAGTGTCGAAAAACCACTTTTCGCACTTGTGTTAGTGTTGAAAAACCACTTTTCGCACATGTGTTGGTGCAGGAAACCACTTTTGCACTTGTATTAGTGTGGAAAAACCACTTTTTGCACTTGTGTTAGTGTTGAAAAGCCACTTTTCGCACTTGTGTTAGTGTTGAAAAACCACTTTTCGACTTGTGTTGGTGCAGGAAACAACTTTTGCACTTGTATTAGTGTGGAAAAACCACTTTTTACACTTGTGTTAGTGTTGAAAAACAACTTTTCGCACTTGTGTTAGTGTTGTAAAACCACTTTTCGCACTTGTGTTAGTGTTGAAAAACCACTTTTCGCACTTGTGTTAGTGTTGAAAAACCACTTTTTGCACTTGTACTGGTGCAGGAAACCACTTTTGCACTTGTATTAGTGTGGAAAAAACACTTTTTGCACTTGTGATAGTGTTGAAAAACCACTTTTCGCACTTGTGTTAGTGTTGTAAAACCACTTTTCACACTTGTGTTGGTGCAGGAAACCACTTTTCCACTTGTATTAGTGTGGAAAAAACACTTTTTGCACTTGTGATAGTGTTGAAAAACCACTTTTCGCACTTGTGTTAGTGTTGTAAAACCACTTTTCACACTTGTGTTGGTGCAGGAAACCACTTTTCCACTTGGATTAGTGTGGAAAAAACACTTTTCGCTCTTGTGTTAGTGTTGAAAAAGCACTTTTCGCACTTGTGTTAGTGTTCAAAAACCACTTTTCGCACTTGTGTTAGTGTTGAAAAACCACTTTTCGCACTTGTGTTGGTGCAGGAAACCACTTATCGCACTTGTGTTAGTGTTGAAAAACCACTTTTCGCACTTGTGTTAGTGTCGAAAAACCACTTTTCGCACTTGTGTTAGTGTTGAAAAACCACTTTTCGCACATGTGTTGGTGCAGGAAACCACTTTTGCACTTGTATTAGTGTGGAAAAACCACTTTTTGCACTTGTGTTAGTGTTGAAAAGCCACTTTTCGCACTTGTGTTAGTGTTGAAAACCCACTTTTCGCACTTGTGTTGGTGCAGGAAACAACTTTTGCACTTGTATTAGTGTGGAAAAACCACTTTTTTCACTTGTGTTAGTGTTGAAAAACAACTTTTCGCACTTGTGTTAGTGTTGTAAAACCACTTTTCGCACTTGTGTTAGTGTTGAAAAACCACTTTTCGCACTTGTGTTAGTGTTGAAAAACCACTTTTTGCACTTGTACTGGTGCAGGAAACCACTTTTGCACTTGTATTAGTGTGGAAAAAACACTTTTTGCACTTGTGTTAGTGTTGAAAAGCCACTTTTCGCACTTGTGTTAGTGTTGTAAAACCACTTTTCACACTTGTGTTGGTGCAGGAAACCACTTTTCCACTTGTATTAGTGTGGAAAAACCACTTTTCGCACTTGTGTTAGTGTTGAAAAGCCACTTTTCGCACTTGTGTTAGTGTTGTAAAACCACTTTTCGCACTTGTGTTGGTGCAGGAAACCACTTTTGCACTTGTATTCGTGTGGAAAAACCACTTTTCGCACTTGTGTTAGTGTTGAAAAACCACTTTTCGCACTTGTGTTAGTGTTGAAAAACCACTTTTCGCACTTGTGTTAGTGTTAAAAAACCACTTTTCGCACTTGTGTTGGTGCAGGAAACCACTTTTGCACTTGTATTAGTGTGGAAAAAACACTTTTCGCACTTGTGTTAATGTTGAAAAACCACTTTTCGCACTTGTGTTAGTGTTGAAAAACCACTTTTCGCACTTGTGTTAGTGTTGAAAAACCACTTTTCGCACTTGTGTTGGTGCAGGAAACCACTTTTGCACTTGTATTAGTGTGGAAAAAACACTTTTTGCACTTGTGATAGTGTTGAAAAACCACTTTTCGCACTTGTGTTAGTGTTGAAAAACCACTTTTCGCACTTGTGTTGGTGCAGGAAACCACTTTTGCACTTGTATTAGTGTGGAAAAACCACTTTTCGCACTTGTGTTAGTGTTGAAAAACCACTTTTCGCACTTGTGTTAGTGTTGAAAAACCACTTTTCGCACTTGTGTTGGTGCAGGAAACCACTATTGCACTTGTATTAGTGTGGAAAAAACACTTTTCGCACTTGTGTTAGTGTTGAAAAACCACTTTTCGCACTTGTGTTAGTGTTGAAAAACCACTTTTCGCACTTGTGTTAGTGTTGAAAAACCACTTTTCGCACTTGTGTTGGTGCAGGAAACCACTTATCGCACTTGTGTTAGTGTTGAAAAACCACTTTTCGCACTTGTGTTAGTGTCGAAAAACCACTTTTCGCACTTGTGTTAGTGTTGAAAAACCACTTTTCGCACATGTGTTGGTGCAGGAAACCACTTTTGCACTTGTATTAGTGTGGAAAAACCACTTTTTGCACTTGTGTTAGTGTTGAAAAGCCACTTTTCGCACTTGTGTTAGTGTTGAAAAACCACTTTTCGCACTTGTGTTGGTGCAGGAAACAACTTTTGCACTTGTATTAGTGTGGAAAAACCACTTTTTACACTTGTGTTAGTGTTGAAAAACAACTTTTCGCACTTGTGTTAGTGTTGTAAAACCACTTTTCGCACTTGTGTTAGTGTTGAAAAACCACTTTTCGCACTTGTGTTAGTGTTGAAAAACCACTTTTTGCACTTGTACTGGTGCAGGAAACCACTTTTGCACTTGTATTAGTGTGGAAAAAACACTTTTTGCACTTGTGTTAGTGTTGAAAAGCCACTTTTCGCACTTGTGTTAGTGTTGTAAAACCACTTTTCACACTTGTGTTGGTGCAGGAAACCACTTTTCCACTTGTATTAGTGTGGAAAAACCACTTTTCGCACTTGTGTTAGTGTTGAAAAGCCACTTTTCGCACTTGTGTTAGTGTTGTAAAACCACTTTTCGCACTTGTGTTGGTGCAGGAAACCACTTTTGCACTTGTATTCGTGTGGAAAAACCACTTTTCGCACTTGTGTTAGTGTTGAAAAACCACTTTTCGCACTTGTGTTAGTGTTAAAAAACCACTTTTCGCACTTGTGTTGGTGCAGGAAACCACTTATCGCACTTGTGTTAGTGTTGAAAAACCACTTTTCGCACTTGTGTTAGTGTCGAAAAACCACTTTTCGCACTTGTGTTAGTGTTGAAAAACCACTTTTCGCACATGTGTTGGTGCAGGAAACCACTTTTGCACTTGTATTAGTGTGGAAAAACCACTTTTTGCACTTGTGTTAGTGTTGAAAAGCCACTTTTCGCACTTGTGTTAGTGTTGAAAAACCACTTTTCGACTTGTGTTGGTGCAGGAAACAACTTTTGCACTTGTATTAGTGTGGAAAAACCACTTTTTACACTTGTGTTAGTGTTGAAAAACAACTTTTCGCACTTGTGTTAGTGTTGTAAAACCACTTTTCGCACTTGTGTTAGTGTTGAAAAACCACTTTTCGCACTTGTGTTAGTGTTGAAAAACCACTTTTTGCACTTGTACTGGTGCAGGAAACCACTTTTGCACTTGTATTAGTGTGGAAAAAACACTTTTTGCACTTGTGATAGTGTTGAAAAACCACTTTTCGCACTTGTGTTAGTGTTGTAAAACCACTTTTCACACTTGTGTTGGTGCAGGAAACCACTTTTCCACTTGTATTAGTGTGGAAAAAACACTTTTTGCACTTGTGATAGTGTTGAAAAACCACTTTTCGCACTTGTGTTAGTGTTGTAAAACCACTTTTCACACTTGTGTTGGTGCAGGAAACCACTTTTCCACTTGGATTAGTGTGGAAAAAACACTTTTCGCTCTTGTGTTAGTGTTGAAAAACCACTTTTTGCACTTGTGTTAGTGTGGAAAAACCACTTTTTGCACTTGTGTTAGTGTTGAAAAGCCACTTTTCGCACTTGTGTTAGTGTTGAAAAACCACTTTTCGCACTTGTGTTGGTGCAGGAAACAACTTTTGCACTTGTATTAGTGTGGAAAAACCACTTTTTACACTTGTGTTAGTGTTGAAAAACAACTTTTCGCACTTGGGTTAGTGTTGTAAAACCACTTTTCGCACTTGTGTTAGTGTTGAAAAACCACTTTTCGCACTTGTGTTCGTGTTGAAAAACCACTTTTTGCACTTGTACTGGTGCAGGAAACCACTTTTGCACTTGTATTAGTGTGGAAAAAACACTTTTTGCACTTGTGTTAGTGTTGAAAAGCCACTTTTTGCACTTGTGATAGTGTTGAAAAACCACTTTTCGCACTTGTGTTAGTGTTGAAAAACCACTTTTCGCACTTGTGTTAGTGTTGAAAAACCACTTTTCGCACTTGTGTTGGTGCAGGAAACCACTTTTGCACTTGTATTAGTGTGGAAAAACCACTTTTCGCACTTGTGTTAGTGTTGTAAAACCACTTTTCGCACTTGTGTTGGTGCAGGAAACCACTTTTGCACTTGTATTAGTGTGGAAAAACCACTTTTCGCACTTGTGTTAGTGTTGAAAAACCACTTTTCGCACTTGTGTTAGTGTTGAAAAACCACTTTTCGCACTTGTGTTAGTGTTAAAAAACCACTTTTCGCACTTGTGTTGGTGCAGGAAAGCCACTTTTGCACTTGTATTAGTGTGGAAAAAACACTTTTCGCACTTGTGTTAATGTTGAAAAACCACTTTTCGCACTTGTGTTAGTGTTGAAAAACCACTTTTCGCACTTGTGTTAGTGTTGAAAAACCACTTTTCGCACTTGTGTTGGTGCAGGAAACCACTTTTCGCACTTGTGTTAGTGTTGAAAAACCACTTTTCGCACTTGTGTTAGTGTTGAAAAACCACTTTTCGCACTTGTGTTAGTGTTGAAAAACCACTTTTCGCACTTGTGTTGGTGCAGGAAACCACTTTTGCACTTGAATTAGTGTGGAAAAAATACTTTTCGCTCTTGTGTTAGTGTTGAAAAAGCACTTTTCGCACTTGTGTTAGTGTTCAAAAACCACTTTTCGCACTTGTGTTAGTGTTAAAAAACCACTTTTCGCACTTGTGTTGGTGCAGGAAAGCCACTTTTGCACTTGTATTAGTGTGGAAAAAACACTTTTCGCACTTGTGTTAATGTTGAAAAACCACTTTTCGCACTTGTGTTAGTGTTGAAAAACCACTTTTCGCACTTGTGTTAGTGTTGAAAAACCACTTTTCGCACTTGTGTTGGTGCAGGAAACCACTTTTCGCACTTGTGTTAGTGTTGAAAAACCACTTTTCGCACTTGTGTTAGTGTTGAAAAACCACTTTTCGCACTTGTGTTAGTGTTGAAAAACCACTTTTCGCACTTGTGTTGGTGCAGGAAACCACTTTTGCACTTGAATTAGTGTGGAAAAAACACTTTTCGCTCTTGTGTTAGTGTTGAAAAAGCACTTTTCGCACTTGTGTTAGTGTTCAAAAACCACTTTTCGCACTTGTGTTAGTGTTGAAAAACCACTTTTCGCACTTGTGTTGGTGCAGGAAACCACTTATCGCACTTGTGTTAGTGTTGAAAAACCACTTTTCGCACTTGTGTTAGTGTCGAAAAACCACTTTTCGCACTTGTGTTAGTGTTGAAAAACCACTTTTCGCACATGGGTTGGTGCAGGAAACCACTTTTGCACTTGTATTAGTGTGGAAAAACCACTTTTTGCACTTGTGTTAGTGTTGAAAAGCCACTTTTCGCACTTGTGTTAGTGTTGAAAAACCACTTTTCGCACTTGTGTTGGTGCAGGAAACAACTTTTGCACTTGTATTAGTGTGGAAAAACCACTTTTTACACTTGTGTTAGTGTTGAAAAACAACTTTTCGCACTTGTGTTAGTGTTGTAAAACCACTTTTCGCACTTGTGTTAGTGTTGAAAAACCACTTTTCGCACTTGTGTTAGTGTTGAAAAACCACTTTTTGCACTTGTACTGGTGCAGGAAACCACTTTTGCACTTGTATTAGTGTGGAAAAAACACTTTTTGCACTTGTGTTAGTGTTGAAAAGCCACTTTTCGCACTTGTGTTAGTGTTGTAAAACCACTTTTCACACTTGTGTTGGTGCAGGAAACCACTTTTCCACTTGTATTAGTGTGGAAAAACCACTTTTCGCACTTGTGTTAGTGTTGAAAAGCCACTTTTCGCACTTGTGTTAGTGTTGTAAAACCACTTTTCGCACTTGTGTTGATGCAGGAAACCACTTTTGCACTTGTATTCGTGTGGAAAAACCACTTTTCGCACTTGTGTTAGTGTTGAAAAACCACTTTTCGCACTTGTGTTAGTGTTGAAAAACCACTTTTCGCACTTGTGTTAGTGTTAAAAAACCACTTTTCGCACTTGTGTTGGTGCAGGAAACCACTTATCGCACTTGTGTTAGTGTTGAAAAACCACTTTTCGCACTTGTGTTAGTGTCGAAAAACCACTTTTCGCACTTGTGTTAGTGTTGAAAAACCACTTTTCGCACATGTGTTGGTGCAGGAAACCACTTTTGCACTTGTATTAGTGTGGAAAAACCACTTTTTGCACTTGTGTTAGTGTTGAAAAGCCACTTTTCGCACTTGTGTTAGTGTTGAAAAACCACTTTTCGCACTTGTGTTGGTGCAGGAAACAACTTTTGCACTTGTATTAGTGTGGTAAACCACTTTTTACACTTGTGTTAGTGTTGAAAAACAACTTTTCGCACTTGTGTTAGTGTTGTAAAACCACTTTTCGCACTTGTGTTAGTGTTGAAAAACCACTTTTCGCACTTGTGTTAGTGTTGAAAAACCACTTTTTGCACTTGTACTGGTGCAGGAAACCACTTTTGCACTTGTATTAGTGTGGAAAAAACACTTTTTGCACTTGTGATAGTGTTGAAAAACCACTTTTCGCACTTGTGTTAGTGTTGTAAAACCACTTTTCACACTTGTGTTGGTGCAGGAAACCACTTTTCCACTTGTATTAGTGTGGAAAAAACACTTTTTGCACTTGTGATAGTGTTGAAAAACCACTTTTCGCACTTGTGTTAGTGTTGTAAAACCACTTTTCACACTTGTGTTGGTGCAGGAAACCACTTTTCCACTTGAATTAGTGTGGAAAAAACACTTTTCGCTCTTGTGTTAGAGTTGAAAAAGCACTTTTCGCACTTGTGTTAGTGTTCAAAAACCACTTTTCGCACTTGTGTTAGTGTTGAAAAACCACTTTTCGCACTTGTGTTGGTGCAGGAAACCACTTATCGCACTTGTGTTAGTGTTGAAAAACCACTTTTTGCACTTGTGTTAGTGTTGAAAAGCCACTTTTCGCACTTGTGTTAGTGTTGAAAAACCACTTTTCGCACTTGTGTTGGTGCAGGAAACAACTTTTGCACTTGTATTAGTGTGGAAAAACCACTTTTTACACTTGTGTTAGTGTTGAAAAACAACTTTTCGCACTTGTGTTAGTGTTGTAAAACCACTTTTCGCACTTGTGTTAGTGTTGAAAAACCACTTTTCGCACTTGTGTTAGTGTTGAAAAACCACTTTTTGCACTTGTACTGGTGCAGGAAACCACTTTTGCACTTGTATTAGTGTGGAAAAAACACTTTTTGCACTTGTGTTAGTGTTGAAAAGCCACTTTTTGCACTTGTGATAGTGTTGAAAAACCACTTTTCGCACTTGTGTTAGTGTTGAAAAACCACTTTTCGCACTTGTGTTAGTGTTGAAAAACCACTTTTCGCACTTGTGTTGGTGCAGGAAACCACTTTTGCACTTGTATTAGTGTGGAAAAACCACTTTTCGCACTTGTGTTAGTGTTGTAAAACCACTTTTCGCACTTGTGTTGGTGCAGGAAACCACTTTTGCACTTGTATTAGTGTGGAAAAACCACTTTTCGCACTTGTGTTAGTGTTGAAAAACCACTTTTCGCACTTGTGTTAGTGTTGAAAAACCACTTTTCACACTTGTGTTATTGTTAAAAAACCACTTTTCGCACTTGTGTTGGTGCAGGAAAGCCACTTTTGCACTTGTATTAGTGTGGAAAAAACACTTTTCGCACTTGTGTTAATGTTGAAAAACCACTTTTCGCACTTGTGTTAGTGTTGAAAAACCACTTTTCGCACTTGTGTTAGTGTTGAAAAACCACTTTTCGCACTTGTGTTGGTGCAGGAAACCACTTTTCGCACTTGTGTTAGTGTTGAAAAACCACTTTTCGCACTTGTGTTAGTGTTGAAAAACCACTTTTCGCACTTGTGTTAGTGTTGAAAAACCACTTTTCGCACTTGTGTTGGTGCAGGAAACCACTTTTGCACTTGAATTAGTGTGGAAAAAACACTTTTCGCTCTTGTGTTAGTGTTGAAAAAGCACTTTTCGCACTTGTGTTAGTGTTCAAAAACCACTTTTCGCACTTGTGTTAGTGTTAAAAAACCACTTTTCGCACTTGTGTTGGTGCAGGAAAGCCACTTTTGCACTTGTATTAGTGTGGAAAAAACACTTTTCGCACTTGTGTTAATGTTGAAAAACCACTTTTCGCACTTGTGTTAGTGTTGAAAAACCACTTTTCGCACTTGTGTTAGTGTTGAAAAACCACTTTTCGCACTTGTGTTGGTGCAGGAAACCACTTTTCGCACTTGTGTTAGTGTTGAAAAACCACTTTTCGCACTTGTGTTAGTGTTGAAAAACCACTTTTCGCACTTGTGTTAGTGTTGAAAAACCACTTTTCGCACTTGTGTTGGTGCAGGAAACCACTTTTGCACTTGAATTAGTGTGGAAAAAACACTTTTCGCTCTTGTGTTAGTGTTGAAAAAGCACTTTTCGCACTTGTGTTAGTGTTCAAAAACCACTTTTCGCACTTGTGTTAGTGTTGAAAAACCACTTTTCGCACTTGTGTTGGTGCAGGAAACCACTTATCGCACTTGTGTTAGTGTTGAAAAACCACTTTTCGCACTTGTGTTAGTGTCGAAAAACCACTTTTCGCACTTGTGTTAGTGTTGAAAAACCACTTTTCGCACATGTGTTGGTGCAGGAAACCACTTTTGCACTTGTATTAGTGTGGAAAAACCACTTTTTGCACTTGTGTTAGTGTTGAAAAGCCACTTTTCGCACTTGTGTTAGTGTTGAAAAACCACTTTTCGCACTTGTGTTGGTGCAGGAAACAACTTTTGCACTTGTATTAGTGTGGAAAAACCACTTTTTACACTTGTGTTAGTGTTGAAAAACAACTTTTCGCACTTGTGTTAGTGTTGTAAAACCACTTTTCGCACTTGTGTTAGTGTTGAAAAACCACTTTTCGCACTTGTGTTAGTGTTGAAAAACCACTTTTTGCACTTGTACTGGTGCAGGAAACCACTTTTGCACTTGTATTAGTGTGGAAAAAACACTTTTTGCACTTGTGTTAGTGTTGAAAAGCCACTTTTCGCACTTGTGTTAGTGTTGTAAAACCACTTTTCACACTTGTGTTGGTGCAGGAAACCACTTTTCCACTTGTATTAGTGTGGAAAAACCACTTTTCGCACTTGTGTTAGTGTTGAAAAGCCACTTTTCGCACTTGTGTTAGTGTTGTAAAACCACTTTTCGCACTTGTGTTGGTGCAGGAAACCACTTTTGCACTTGTATTCGTGTGGAAAAACCACTTTTCGCACTTGTGTTAGTGTTGAAAAACCACTTTTCGCACTTGTGTTAGTGTTAAAAAACCACTTTTCGCACTTGTGTTGGTGCAGGAAACCACTTATCGCACTTGTGTTAGTGTTGAAAAACCACTTTTCGCACTTGTGTTAGTGTCGAAAAACCACTTTTCGCACTTGTGTTAGTGTTGAAAAACCACTTTTCGCACATGTGTTGGTGCAGGAAACCACTTTTGCACTTGTATTAGTGTGGAAAAACCACTTTTTGCACTTGTGTTAGTGTTGAAAAGCCACTTTTCGCACTTGTGTTAGTGTTGAAAAACCACTTTTCGACTTGTGTTGGTGCAGGAAACAACTTTTGCACTTGTATTAGTGTGGAAAAACCACTTTTTACACTTGTGTTAGTGTTGAAAAACAACTTTTCGCACTTGTGTTAGTGTTGTAAAACCACTTTTCGCACTTGTGTTAGTGTTGAAAAACCACTTTTCGCACTTGTGTTAGTGTTGAAAAACCACTTTTTGCACTTGTACTGGTGCAGGAAACCACTTTTGCACTTGTATTAGTGTGGAAAAAACACTTTTTGCACTTGTGATAGTGTTGAAAAACCACTTTTCGCACTTGTGTTAGTGTTGTAAAACCACTTTTCACACTTGTGTTGGTGCAGGAAACCACTTTTCCACTTGTATTAGTGTGGAAAAAACACTTTTTGCACTTGTGATAGTGTTGAAAAACCACTTTTCGCACTTGTGTTAGTGTTGTAAAACCACTTTTCACACTTGTGTTGGTGCAGGAAACCACTTTTCCACTTGGATTAGTGTGGAAAAAACACTTTTCGCTCTTGTGTTAGTGTTGAAAAAGCACTTTTCGCACTTGTGTTAGTGTTCAAAAACCACTTTTCGCACTTGTGTTAGTGTTGAAAAACCACTTTTCGCACTTGTGTTGGTGCAGGAAACCACTTATCGCACTTGTGTTAGTGTTGAAAAACCACTTTTCGCACTTGTGTTAGTGTCGAAAAACCACTTTTCGCACTTGTGTTAGTGTTGAAAAACCACTTTTCGCACATGTGTTGGTGCAGGAAACCACTTTTGCACTTGTATTAGTGTGGAAAAACCACTTTTTGCACTTGTGTTAGTGTTGAAAAGCCACTTTTCGCACTTGTATTAGTGTTGAAAACCCACTTTTCGCACTTGTGTTGGTGCAGGAAACAACTTTTGCACTTGTATTAGTGTGGAAAAACCACTTTTTTCACTTGTGTTAGTGTTGAAAAACAACTTTTCGCACTTGTGTTAGTGTTGTAAAACCACTTTTCGCACTTGTGTTAGTGTTGAAAAACCACTTTTCGCACTTGTGTTAGTGTTGAAAAACCACTTTTTGCACTTGTACTGGTGCAGGAAACCACTTTTGCACTTGTATTAGTGTGGAAAAAACACTTTTTGCACTTGTGTTAGTGTTGAAAAGCCACTTTTCGCACTTGTGTTAGTGTTGTAAAACCACTTTTCACACTTGTGTTGGTGCAGGAAACCACTTTTCCACTTGTATTAGTGTGGAAAAACCACTTTTCGCACTTGTGTTAGTGTTGAAAAGCCACTTTTCGCACTTGTGTTAGTGTTGTAAAACCACTTTTCGCACTTGTGTTGGTGCAGGAAACCACTTTTGCACTTGTATTCGTGTGGAAAAACCACTTTTCGCACTTGTGTTAGTGTTGAAAAACCACTTTTCGCACTTGTGTTAGTGTTGAAAAACCACTTTTCGCACTTGTGTTAGTGTTAAAAAACCACTTTTCGCACTTGTGTTGGTGCAGGAAACCACTTTTGCACTTGTATTAGTGTGGAAAAAACACTTTTCGCACTTGTGTTAATGTTGAAAAACCACTTTTCGCACTTGTGTTAGTGTTGAAAAACCACTTTTCGCACTTGTGTTAGTGTTGAAAAACCACTTTTCGCACTTGTGTTGGTGCAGGAAACCACTTTTGCACTTGTATTAGTGTGGAAAAAACACTTTTTGCACTTGTGATAGTGTTGAAAAACCACTTTTCGCACTTGTGTTAGTGTTGAAAAACCACTTTTCGCACTTGTGTTGGTGCAGGAAACCACTTTTGCACTTGTATTAGTGTGGAAAAACCACTTTTCGCACTTGTGTTAGTGTTGAAAAACCACTTTTCGCACTTGTGTTAGTGTTGAAAAACCACTTTTCGCACTTGTGTTGGTGCAGGAAACCACTATTGCACTTGTATTAGTGTGGAAAAAACACTTTTCGCACTTGTGTTAGTGTTGAAAAACCACTTTTCGCACTTGTGTTAGTGTTGAAAAACCACTTTTCGCACTTGTGTTAGTGTTGAAAAACCACTTTTCGCACTTGTGTTGGTGCAGGAAACCACTTATCGCACTTGTGTTAGTGTTGAAAAACCACTTTTCGCACTTGTGTTAGTGTCGAAAAACCACTTTTCGCACTTGTGTTAGTGTTGAAAAACCACTTTTCGCACATGTGTTGGTGCAGGAAACCACTTTTGCACTTGTATTAGTGTGGAAAAACCACTTTTTGCACTTGTGTTAGTGTTGAAAAGCCACTTTTCGCACTTGTGTTAGTGTTGAAAAACCACTTTTCGCACTTGTGTTGGTGCAGGAAACAACTTTTGCACTTGTATTAGTGTGGAAAAACCACTTTTTACACTTGTGTTAGTGTTGAAAAACAACTTTTCGCACTTGTGTTAGTGTTGTAAAACCACTTTTCGCACTTGTGTTAGTGTTGAAAAACCACTTTTCGCACTTGTGTTAGTGTTGAAAAACCACTTTTTGCACTTGTACTGGTGCAGGAAACCACTTTTGCACTTGTATTAGTGTGGAAAAAACACTTTTTGCACTTGTGTTAGTGTTGAAAAGCCACTTTTCGCACTTGTGTTAGTGTTGTAAAACCACTTTTCACACTTGTGTTGGTGCAGGAAACCACTTTTCCACTTGTATTAGTGTGGAAAAACCACTTTTCGCACTTGTGTTAGTGTTGAAAAGCCACTTTTCGCACTTGTGTTAGTGTTGTAAAACCACTTTTCGCACTTGTGTTGGTGCAGGAAACCACTTTTGCACTTGTATTCGTGTGGAAAAACCACTTTTCGCACTTGTGTTAGTGTTGAAAAACCACTTTTCGCACTTGTGTTAGTGTTAAAAAACCACTTTTCGCACTTGTGTTGGTGCAGGAAACCACTTATCGCACTTGTGTTAGTGTTGAAAAACCACTTTTCGCACTTGTGTTAGTGTCGAAAAACCACTTTTCGCACTTGTGTTAGTGTTGAAAAACCACTTTTCGCACATGTGTTGGTGCAGGAAACCACTTTTGCACTTGTATTAGTGTGGAAAAACCACTTTTTGCACTTGTGTTAGTGTTGAAAAGCCACTTTTCGCACTTGTGTTAGTGTTGAAAAACCACTTTTCGACTTGTGTTGGTGCAGGAAACAACTTTTGCACTTGTATTAGTGTGGAAAAACCACTTTTTACACTTGTGTTAGTGTTGAAAAACAACTTTTCGCACTTGTGTTAGTGTTGTAAAACCACTTTTCGCACTTGTGTTAGTGTTGAAAAACCACTTTTCGCACTTGTGTTAGTGTTGAAAAACCACTTTTTGCACTTGTACTGGTGCAGGAAACCACTTTTGCACTTGTATTAGTGTGGAAAAAACACTTTTTGCACTTGTGATAGTGTTGAAAAACCACTTTTCGCACTTGTGTTAGTGTTGTAAAACCACTTTTCACACTTGTGTTGGTGCAGGAAACCACTTTTCCACTTGTATTAGTGTGGAAAAAACACTTTTTGCACTTGTGATAGTGTTGAAAAACCACTTTTCGCACTTGTGTTAGTGTTGTAAAACCACTTTTCACACTTGTGTTGGTGCAGGAAACCACTTTTCCACTTGGATTAGTGTGGAAAAAACACTTTTCGCTCTTGTGTTAGTGTTGAAAAAGCACTTTTCGCACTTGTGTTAGTGTTCAAAAACCACTTTTCGCACTTGTGTTAGTGTTGAAAAACCACTTTTCGCACTTGTGTTGGTGCAGGAAACCACTTATCGCACTTGTGTTAGTGTTGAAAAACCACTTTTCGCACTTGTGTTAGTGTCGAAAAACCACTTTTCGCACTTGTGTTAGTGTTGAAAAACCACTTTTCGCACATGTGTTGGTGCAGGAAACCACTTTTGCACTTGTATTAGTGTGGAAAAACCACTTTTTGCACTTGTGTTAGTGTTGAAAAGCCACTTTTCGCACTTGTGTTAGTGTTGAAAACCCACTTTTCGCACTTGTGTTGGTGCAGGAAACAACTTTTGCACTTGTATTAGTGTGGAAAAACCACTTTTTTCACTTGTGTTAGTGTTGAAAAACAACTTTTCGCACTTGTGTTAGTGTTGTAAAACCACTTTTCGCACTTGTGTTAGTGTTGAAAAACCACTTTTCGCACTTGTGTTAGTGTTGAAAAACCACTTTTTGCACTTGTACTGGTGCAGGAAACCACTTTTGCACTTGTATTAGTGTGGAAAAAACACTTTTTGCACTTGTGTTAGTGTTGAAAAGCCACTTTTCGCACTTGTGTTAGTGTTGTAAAACCACTTTTCACACTTGTGTTGGTGCAGGAAACCACTTTTCCACTTGTATTAGTGTGGAAAAACCACTTTTCGCACTTGTGTTAGTGTTGAAAAGCCACTTTTCGCACTTGTGTTAGTGTTGTAAAACCACTTTTCGCACTTGTGTTGGTGCAGGAAACCACTTTTGCACTTGTATTCGTGTGGAAAAACCACTTTTCGCACTTGTGTTAGTGTTGAAAAACCACTTTTCGCACTTGTGTTAGTGTTGAAAAACCACTTTTCGCACTTGTGTTAATGTTAAAAAACCACTTTTCGCACTTGTGTTGGTGCAGGAAACCACTTTTGCACTTGTATTAGTGTGGAAAAAACACTTTTCGCACTTGTGTTAATGTTGAAAAACCACTTTTCGCACTTGTGTTAGTGTTGAAAAACCACTTTTCGCACTTGTGTTAGTGTTGAAAAACCACTTTTCGCACTTGTGTTGGTGCAGGAAACCACTTTTGCACTTGTATTAGTGTGGAAAAAACACTTTTTGCACTTGTGATAGTGTTGAAAAACCACTTTTCGCACTTGTGTTAGTGTTGAAAAACCACTTTTCGCACTTGTGTTGGTGCAGGAAACCACTTTTGCACTTGTATTAGTGTGGAAAAACCACTTTTCGCACTTGTGTTAGTGTTGAAAAACCACTTTTCGCACTTGCGTTAGTGTTGAAAAACCACTTTTCGCACTTGTGTTGGTGCAGGAAACCACTATTGCACTTGTATTAGTGTGGAAAAAACACTTTTCGCACTTGTGTTAGTGTTGAAAAACCACTTTTCGCACTTGTGTTAGTGTTGAAAAACCACTTTTCACACTTGTGTTTGTGTTGAAAAACCACTTTTCGCACTTGTGTTGGTGCAGGAAACCACTTATCGCACTTGTGTTAGTGTTGAAAAACCACTTTTCGCACTTGTGTTAGTGTCGAAAAACCACTTTTCGCACTTGTGTTAGTGTTGAAAAACCACTTTTCGCACATGTGTTGGTGCAGGAAACCACTTTTGCACTTGTATTAGTGTGGAAAAACCACTTTTTGCACTTGTGTTAGTGTTGAAAAGCCACTTTTCGCACTTGTGTTAGTGTTGAAAAACCACTTTTCGCACTTGTGTTGGTGCAGGAAACAACTTTTGCACTTGTATTAGTGTGGAAAAACCACTTTTTACACTTGTGTTATTGTTGAAAAACAACTTTTCGCACTTGTGTTAGTGTTGTAAAACCACTTTTCGCACTTGTGTTAGTGTTGAAAAACCACTTTTCGCACTTGTGTTGGTGCAGGAAACCACTTTTCGCACTTGTGTTAGTGTTGAAAAACCACTTTTCGCACTTGTGTTAGTGTTGAAAAACCACTTTTCGCACTTGTGTTAGTGTTGTAAAACCACTTTTCGCACTTGTGTTAGTGTTGAAAAACCACTTTTCGCACTTGTGTTAGTGTTGAAAAACCACTTTTTGCACTTGTACTGGTGCAGGAAACCACTTTTGCACTTGTATTAGTGTGGAAAAAACACTTTTTGCACTTGTGTTAGTGTTGAAAAGCCACTTTTCGCACTTGTGTTAGTGTTGTAAAACCACTTTTCACACTTGTGTTGGTGCAGGAAAGCACTTTTCCACTTGTATTAGTGTGGAAAAACCACTTTTCGCACTTGTGTTAGTGTTGAAAAGCCACTTTTCGCACTTGTGTTAGTGTTGTAAAACCACTTTTCGCACTTGTGTTGGTGCAGGAAACCACTTTTGCACTTGTATTCGTGTGGAAAAACCACTTTTCGCACTTGTGTTAGTGTTGAAAAACCACTTTTCGCACTTGTGTTAGTGTTGAAAAACCACTTTTCGCACTTGTGTTAGTGTTAAAAAACCACTTTTCGCACTTGTGTTGGTGCAGGAAACCACTTATCGCACTTGTGTTAGTGTTGAAAAACCACTTTTCGCACTTGTGTTAGTGTCGAAAAACCACTTTTCGCACTTGTGTTAGTGTTGAAAAACCACTTTTCGCACATGTGTTGGTGCAGGAAACCACTTTTGCACTTGTATTAGTGTGGAAAAACCACTTTTTGCACTTGTGTTAGTGTTGAAAAGCCACTTTTCGCACTTGTGTTAGTGTTGAAAAACCACTTTTCGCACTTGTGTTGGTGCAGGAAACAACTTTTGCACTTGTATTAGTGTGGTAAACCACTTTTTACACTTGTGTTAGTGTTGAAAAACAACTTTTCGCACTTGTGTTAGTGTTGTAAAACCACTTTTCGCACTTGTGTTAGTGTTGAAAAACCACTTTTCGCACTTGTGTTAGTGTTGAAAAACCACTTTTTGCACTTGTACTGGTG
Source organism: Myxine glutinosa (assembly GCF_964187855.1). NCBI lineage: Eukaryota > Metazoa > Chordata > Myxini > Myxiniformes > Myxinidae > Myxine > Myxine glutinosa. Next base: position 83,250 of record NW_027616530.1, read on the forward strand.
CAGGAAACCACTTTTGCACTTGTATTAGTGTGGAAAAAACACTTTTTGCACTTGTGATAGTGTTGAAAAACCACTTTTCGCACTTGTGTTAGTGTTGTAAAACCACTTTTCACACTTGTGTTGGTGCAGGAAACCACTTTTCCACTTGTATTAGTGTGGAAAAAACACTTTTTGCACTTGTGATAGTGTTGAAAAACCACTTTTCGCACTTGTGTTAGTGTTGTAAAACCACTTTTCACACTTGTGTTGGTGCAGGAAACCACTTTTCCACTTGAATTAGTGTGGAAAAAACACTTTTCGCTCTTGTGTTAGTGTTGAAAAAGCACTTTTCGCACTTGTGTTAGTGTTCAAAAACCACTTTTCGCACTTGTGTTAGTGTTGAAAAACCACTTTTCGCACTTGTGTTGGTGCAGGAAACCACTTATCGCACTTGTGTTAGTGTTGAAAAACCACTTTTTGCACTTGTGTTAGTGTTGAAAAGCCACTTTTCGCACTTGTGTTAGTGTTGAAAAACCACTTTTCGCACTTGTGTTGGTGCAGGAAACAACTTTTGCACTTGTATTAGTGTGGAAAAACCACTTTTCGCACTTGTGTTAGTGTTGAAAAACCACTTTTCGCACATGTGTTGGTGCAGGAAACCACTTTTGCACTTGTATTAGTGTGGAAAAACCACTTTTTGCACTTGTGTTAGTGTTGAAAAGCCACTTTTCGCACTTGTGTTAGTGTTGAAAAACCACTTTTCGACTTGTGTTGGTGCAGGAAACAACTTTTGCACTTGTATTAGTGTGGAAAAACCACTTTTTACACTTGTGTTAGTGTTGAAAAACAACTTTTCGCACTTGTGTTAGTGTTGTAAAACCACTTTTCGCACTTGTGTTAGTGTTGAAAAACCACTTTTCGCACTTGTGTTAGTGTTGAAAAACCACTTTTTGCACTTGTACTGGTGCAGGAAACCACTTTTGCACTTGTATTAGTGTGGAAAAAACACTTTTTGCACTTGTGATAGTGTTGAAAAACCACTTTTCGCACTTGTGTTAGTGTTGTAAAACCACTTTTCACACTTGTGTTGGTGCAGGAAACCACTTTTCCACTTGTATTAGTGTGGAAAAAACACTTTTTGCACTTGTGATAGTGTTGAAAAACCACTTTTCGCACTTGTGTTAGTGTTGTAAAACCACTTTTCACACTTGTGTTGGTGCAGGAAACCACTTTTCCACTTGGATTAGTGTGGAAAAAACACTTTTCGCTCTTGTGTTAGTGTTGAAAAAGCACTTTTCGCACTTGTGTTAGTGTTCAAAAACCACTTTTCGCACTTGTGTTAGTGTTGAAAAACCACTTTTCGCACTTGTGTTGGTGCAGGAAACCACTTATCGCACTTGTGTTAGTGTTGAAAAACCACTTTTCGCACTTGTGTTAGTGTCGAAAAACCACTTTTCGCACTTGTGTTAGTGTTGAAAAACCACTTTTCGCACATGTGTTGGTGCAGGAAACCACTTTTGCACTTGTATTAGTGTGGAAAAACCACTTTTTGCACTTGTGTTAGTGTTGAAAAGCCACTTTTCGCACTTGTGTTAGTGTTGAAAACCCACTTTTCGCACTTGTGTTGGTGCAGGAAACAACTTTTGCACTTGTATTAGTGTGGAAAAACCACTTTTTTCACTTGTGTTAGTGTTGAAAAACAACTTTTCGCACTTGTGTTAGTGTTGTAAAACCACTTTTCGCACTTGTGTTAGTGTTGAAAAACCACTTTTCGCACTTGTGTTAGTGTTGAAAAACCACTTTTTGCACTTGTACTGGTGCAGGAAACCACTTTTGCACTTGTATTAGTGTGGAAAAAACACTTTTTGCACTTGTGTTAGTGTTGAAAAGCCACTTTTCGCACTTGTGTTAGTGTTGTAAAACCACTTTTCACACTTGTGTTGGTGCAGGAAACCACTTTTCCACTTGTATTAGTGTGGAAAAACCACTTTTCGCACTTGTGTTAGTGTTGAAAAGCCACTTTTCGCACTTGTGTTAGTGTTGTAAAACCACTTTTCGCACTTGTGTTGGTGCAGGAAACCACTTTTGCACTTGTATTCGTGTGGAAAAACCACTTTTCGCACTTGTGTTAGTGTTGAAAAACCACTTTTCGCACTTGTGTTAGTGTTGAAAAACCACTTTTCGCACTTGTGTTAATGTTAAAAAACCACTTTTCGCACTTGTGTTGGTGCAGGAAACCACTTTTGCACTTGTATTAGTGTGGAAAAAACACTTTTCGCACTTGTGTTAATGTTGAAAAACCACTTTTCGCACTTGTGTTAGTGTTGAAAAACCACTTTTCGCACTTGTGTTAGTGTTGAAAAACCACTTTTCGCACTTGTGTTGGTGCAGGAAACCACTTTTGCACTTGTATTAGTGTGGAAAAAACACTTTTTGCACTTGTGATAGTGTTGAAAAACCACTTTTCGCACTTGTGTTAGTGTTGAAAAACCACTTTTCGCACTTGTGTTGGTGCAGGAAACCACTTTTGCACTTGTATTAGTGTGGAAAAACCACTTTTCGCACTTGTGTTAGTGTTGAAAAACCACTTTTCGCACTTGTGTTAGTGTTGAAAAACCACTTTTCGCACTTGTGTTGGTGCAGGAAACCACTATTGCACTTGTATTAGTGTGGAAAAAACACTTTTCGCACTTGTGTTAGTGTTGAAAAACCACTTTTCGCACTTGTGTTAGTGTTGAAAAACCACTTTTCACACTTGTGTTTGTGTTGAAAAACCACTTTTCGCACTTGTGTTGGTGCAGGAAACCACTTATCGCACTTGTGTTAGTGTTGAAAAACCACTTTTCGCACTTGTGTTAGTGTCGAAAAACCACTTTTCGCACTTGTGTTAGTGTTGAAAAACCACTTTTCGCACATGTGTTGGTGCAGGAAACCACTTTTGCACTTGTATTAGTGTGGAAAAACCACTTTTTGCACTTGTGTTAGTGTTGAAAAGCCACTTTTCGCACTTGTGTTAGTGTTGAAAAACCACTTTTCGCACTTGTGTTGGTGCAGGAAACAACTTTTGCACTTGTATTAGTGTGGAAAAACCACTTTTTACACTTGTGTTATTGTTGAAAAACAACTTTTCGCACTTGTGTTAGTGTTGTAAAACCACTTTTCGCACTTGTGTTAGTGTTGAAAAACCACTTTTCGCACTTGTGTTGGTGCAGGAAACCACTTTTCGCACTTGTGTTAGTGTTGAAAAACCACTTTTCGCACTTGTGTTAGTGTTGAAAAACCACTTTTCGCACTTGTGTTAGTGTTGTAAAACCACTTTTCGCACTTGTGTTAGTGTTGAAAAACCACTTTTCGCACTTGTGTTAGTGTTGAAAAACCACTTTTTGCACTTGTACTGGTGCAGGAAACCACTTTTGCACTTGTATTAGTGTGGAAAAAACACTTTTTGCACTTGTGTTAGTGTTGAAAAGCCACTTTTCGCACTTGTGTTAGTGTTGTAAAACCACTTTTCACACTTGTGTTGGTGCAGGAAAGCACTTTTCCACTTGTATTAGTGTGGAAAAACCACTTTTCGCACTTGTGTTAGTGTTGAAAAGCCACTTTTCGCACTTGTGTTAGTGTTGTAAAACCACTTTTCGCACTTGTGTTGGTGCAGGAAACCACTTTTGCACTTGTATTCGTGTGGAAAAACCACTTTTCGCACTTGTGTTAGTGTTGAAAAACCACTTTTCGCACTTGTGTTAGTGTTGAAAAACCACTTTTCGCACTTGTGTTAGTGTTAAAAAACCACTTTTCGCACTTGTGTTGGTGCAGGAAACCACTTATCGCACTTGTGTTAGTGTTGAAAAACCACTTTTCGCACTTGTGTTAGTGTCGAAAAACCACTTTTCGCACTTGTGTTAGTGTTGAAAAACCACTTTTCGCACATGTGTTGGTGCAGGAAACCACTTTTGCACTTGTATTAGTGTGGAAAAACCACTTTTTGCACTTGTGTTAGTGTTGAAAAGCCACTTTTCGCACTTGTGTTAGTGTTGAAAAACCACTTTTCGCACTTGTGTTGGTGCAGGAAACAACTTTTGCACTTGTATTAGTGTGGTAAACCACTTTTTACACTTGTGTTAGTGTTGAAAAACAACTTTTCGCACTTGTGTTAGTGTTGTAAAACCACTTTTCGCACTTGTGTTAGTGTTGAAAAACCACTTTTCGCACTTGTGTTAGTGTTGAAAAACCACTTTTTGCACTTGTACTGGTGCAGGAAACCACTTTTGCACTTGTATTAGTGTGGAAAAAACACTTTTTGCACTTGTGATAGTGTTGAAAAACCACTTTTCGCACTTGTGTTAGTGTTGTAAAACCACTTTTCACACTTGTGTTGGTGCAGGAAACCACTTTTCCACTTGTATTAGTGTGGAAAAAACACTTTTTGCACTTGTGATAGTGTTGAAAAACCACTTTTCGCACTTGTGTTAGTGTTGTAAAACCACTTTTCACACTTGTGTTGGTGCAGGAAACCACTTTTCCACTTGAATTAGTGTGGAAAAAACACTTTTCGCTCTTGTGTTAGTGTTGAAAAAGCACTTTTCGCACTTGTGTTAGTGTTCAAAAACCACTTTTCGCACTTGTGTTAGTGTTGAAAAACCACTTTTCGCACTTGTGTTGGTGCAGGAAACCACTTATCGCACTTGTGTTAGTGTTGAAAAACCACTTTTTGCACTTGTGTTAGTGTTGAAAAGCCACTTTTCGCACTTGTGTTAGTGTTGAAAAACCACTTTTCGCACTTGTGTTGGTGCAGGAAACAACTTTTGCACTTGTATTAGTGTGGAAAAACCACTTTTTACACTTGTGTTAGTGTTGAAAAACAACTTTTCGCACTTGTGTTAGTGTTGTAAAACCACTTTTCGCACTTGTGTTAGTGTTGAAAAACCACTTTTCGCACTTGTGTTAGTGTTGAAAAACCACTTTTTGCACTTGTACTGGTGCAGGAAACCACTTTTGCACTTGTATTAGTGTGGAAAAAACACTTTTTGCACTTGTGTTAGTGTTGAAAAGCCACTTTTTGCACTTGTGATAGTGTTGAAAAACCACTTTTCGCACTTGTGTTAGTGTTGAAAAACCACTTTTCGCACTTGTGTTAGTGTTGAAAAACCACTTTTCGCACTTGTGTTGGTGCAGGAAACCACTTTTGCACTTGTATTAGTGTGGAAAAACCACTTTTCGCACTTGTGTTAGTGTTGTAAAACCACTTTTCGCACTTGTGTTGGTGCAGGAAACCACTTTGCACTTGTATTAGTGTGGAAAAACCACTTTTCGCACTTGTGTTAGTGTTGAAAAACCACTTTTCGCACTTGTGTTAGTGTTGAAAAACCACTTTTCACACTTGTGTTAGTGTTAAAAAACCACTTTTCGCACTTGTGTTGGTGCAGGAAAGCCACTTTTGCACTTGTATTAGTGTGGAAAAAACACTTTTCGCACTTGTGTTAATGTTGAAAAACCACTTTTCGCACTTGTGTTAGTGTTGAAAAACCACTTTTCGCACTTGTGTTAGTGTTGAAAAACCACTTTTCGCACTTTTGTTGGTGCAGGAAACCACTTTTCGCACTTGTGTTAGTGTTGAAAAACCACTTTTCGCACTTGTGTTAGTGTTGAAAAACCACTTTTCGCACTTGTGTTAGTGTTGAAAAACCACTTTTCGCACTTGTGTTGGTGCAGGAAACCACTTTTGCACTTGAATTAGTGTGGAAAAAACACTTTTCGCTCTTGTGTTAGTGTTGAAAAAGCACTTTTCGCACTTGTGTTAGTGTTCAAAAACCACTTTTCGCACTTGTGTTAGTGTTAAAAAACCACTTTTCGCACTTGTGTTGGTGCAGGAAAGCCACTTTTGCACTTGTATTAGTGTGGAAAAAACACTTTTCGCACTTGTGTTAATGTTGAAAAACCACTTTTCGCACTTGTGTTAGTGTTGAAAAACCACTTTTCGCACTTGTGTTAGTGTTGAAAAACCACTTTTCGCACTTGTGTTGGTGCAGGAAACCACTTTTCGCACTTGTGTTAGTGTTGAAAAACCACTTTTCGCACTTGTGTTAGTGTTGAAAAACCACTTTTCGCACTTGTGTTAGTGTTGAAAAACCACTTTTCGCACTTGTGTTGGTGCAGGAAACCACTTTTGCACTTGAATTAGTGTGGAAAAAACACTTTTCGCTCTTGTGTTAGTGTTGAAAAAGCACTTTTCGCACTTGTGTTAGTGTTCAAAAACCACTTTTCGCACTTGTGTTAGTGTTAAAAAACCACTTTTCGCACTTGTGTTGGTGCAGGAAAGCCACTTTTGCACTTGTATTAGTGTGGAAAAAACACTTTTCGCACTTGTGTTAATGTTGAAAAACCACTTTTCGCACTTGTGTTAGTGTTGAAAAACCACTTTTCGCACTTGTGTTAGTGTTGAAAAACCACTTTTCGCACTTGTGTTGGTGCAGGAAACCACTTTTCGCACTTGTGTTAGTGTTGAAAAACCACTTTTCGCACTTGTGTTAGTGTTGAAAAACCACTTTTCGCACTTGTGTTAGTGTTGAAAAACCACTTTTCGCACTTGTGTTGGTGCAGGAAACCACTTTTGCACTTGAATTAGTGTGGAAAAAACACTTTTCGCTCTTGTGTTAGTGTTGAAAAAGCACTTTTCGCACTTGTGTTAGTGTTCAAAAACCACTTTTCGCACTTGTGTTAGTGTTGAAAAACCACTTTTCGCACTTGTGTTGGTGCAGGAAACCACTTATCGCACTTGTGTTAGTGTTGAAAAACCACTTTTCGCACTTGTGTTAGTGTCGAAAAACCACTTTTCGCACTTGTGTTAGTGTTGAAAAACCACTTTTCGCACATGTGTTGGTGCAGGAAACCACTTTTGCACTTGTATTAGTGTGGAAAAACCACTTTTTGCACTTGTGTTAGTGTTGAAAAGCCACTTTTCGCACTTGTGTTAGTGTTGAAAAACCACTTTTCGCACTTGTGTTGGTGCAGGAAACAACTTTTGCACTTGTATTAGTGTGGAAAAACCACTTTTTACACTTGTGTTAGTGTTGAAAAACAACTTTTCGCACTTGTGTTAGTGTTGTAAAACCACTTTTCGCACTTGTGTTAGTGTTGAAAAACCACTTTTCGCACTTGTGTTAGTGTTGAAAAACCACTTTTTGCACTTGTACTGGTGCAGGAAACCACTTTTGCACTTGTATTAGTGTGGAAAAAACACTTTTTGCACTTGTGTTAGTGTTGAAAAGCCACTTTTCGCACTTGTGTTAGTGTTGTAAAACCACTTTTCACACTTGTGTTGGTGCAGGAAACCACTTTTCCACTTGTATTAGTGTGGAAAAACCACTTTTCGCACTTGTGTTAGTGTTGAAAAGCCACTTTTCGCACTTGTGTTAGTGTTGTAAAACCACTTTTCGCACTTGTGTTGGTGCAGGAAACCACTTTTGCACTTGTATTCGTGTGGAAAAACCACTTTTCGCACTTGTGTTAGTGTTGAAAAACCACTTTTCGCACTTGTGTTAGTGTTGAAAAACCACTTTTCGCACTTGTGTTAGTGTTAAAAAACCACTTTTCGCACTTGTGTTGGTGCAGGAAAACACTTATCGCACTTGTGTTAGTGTTGAAAAACCACTTTTCGCACTTGTGTTAGTGTCGAAAAACCACTTTTCGCACTTGTGTTAGTGTTGAAAAACCACTTTTCGCACATGTGTTGGTGCAGGAAACCACTTTTGCACTTGTATTAGTGTGGAAAAACCACTTTTTGCACTTGTGTTAGTGTTGAAAAGCCACTTTTCGCACTTGTGTTAGTGTTGAAAAACCACTTTTCGCACTTGTGTTGGTGCAGGAAACAACTTTTGCACTTGTATTAGTGTGGAAAAACCACTTTTTACACTTGTGTTAGTGTTGAAAAACAACTTTTCGCACTTGTGTTAGTGTTGTAAAACCACTTTTCGCACTTGTGTTAGTGTTGAAAAACCACTTTTCGCACTTGTGTTAGTGTTGAAAAACCACTTTTTGCACTTGTACTGGTGCAGGAAACCACTTTTGCACTTGTATTAGTGTGGAAAAAACACTTTTTGCACTTGTGATAGTGTTGAAAAACCACTTTTCGCACTTGTGTTAGTGTTGTAAAACCACTTTTCACACTTGTGTTGGTGCAGGAAACCACTTTTCCACTTGTATTAGTGTGGAAAAAACACTTTTTGCACTTGTGATAGTGTTGAAAAACCACTTTTCGCACTTGTGTTAGTGTTGTAAAACCACTTTTCACACTTGTGTTGGTGCAGGAAACCACTTTTCCACTTGGATTAGTGTGGAAAAAACACTTTTCGCTCTTGTGTTAGTGTTGAAAAAGCACTTTTCGCACTTGTGTTAGTGTTCAAAAACCACTTTTCGCACTTGTGTTAGTGTTGAAAAACCACTTTTCGCACTTGTGTTGGTGCAGGAAACCACTTATCGCACTTGTGTTAGTGTTGAAAAACCACTTTTCGCACTTGTGTTAGTGTCGAAAAACCACTTTTCGCACTTGTGTTAGTGTTGAAAAACCACTTTTCGCACATGTGTTGGTGCAGGAAACCACTTTTGCACTTGTATTAGTGTGAAAAACCACTTTTTGCACTTGTGTTAGTGTTGAAAAGCCACTTTTCGCACTTGTGTTAGTGTTGAAAAACCACTTTTCGCACTTGTGTTGGTGCAGGAAACAACTTTTGCACTTGTATTAGTGTGGAAAAACCACTTTTTTCACTTGTGTTAGTGTTGAAAAACAACTTTTCGCACTTGTGTTAGTGTTGTAAAACCACTTTTCGCACTTGTGTTAGTGTTGAAAAACCACTTTTCGCACTTGTGTTAGTGTTGAAAAACCACTTTTTGCACTTGTACTGGTGCAGGAAACCACTTTTGCACTTGTATTAGTGTGGAAAAAACACTTTTTGCACTTGTGTTAGTGTTGAAAAGCCACTTTTCGCACTTGTGTTAGTGTTGTAAAACCACTTTTCACACTTGTGTTGGTGCAGGAAACCACTTTTCCACTTGTATTAGTGTGGAAAAACCACTTTTCGCACTTGTGTTAGTGTTGAAAAGCCACTTTTCGCACTTGTGTTAGTGTTGTAAAACCACTTTTCGCACTTGTGTTGGTGCAGGAAACCACTTTTGCACTTGTATTCGTGTGGAAAAACCACTTTTCGCACTTGTGTTAGTGTTGAAAAACCACTTTTCGCACTTGTGTTAGTGTTGAAAAACCACTTTTCGCACTTGTGTTAGTGTTAAAAAACCACTTTTCGCACTTGTGTTGGTGCAGGAAACCACTTTTGCACTTGTATTAGTGTGGAAAAAACACTTTTCGCACTTGTGTTAATGTTGAAAAACCACTTTTCGCACTTGTGTTAGTGTTGAAAAACCACTTTTCGCACTTGTGTTAGTGTTGAAAAACCACTTTTCGCACTTGTGTTGGTGCAGGAAACCACTTTTGCACTTGTATTAGTGTGGAAAAAACACTTTTTGCACTTGTGATAGTGTTGAAAAACCACTTTTCGCACTTGTGTTAGTGTTGAAAAACCACTTTTCGCACTTGTGTTGGTGCAGGAAACCACTTTTGCACTTGTATTAGTGTGGAAAAACCACTTTTCGCACTTGTGTTAGTGTTGAAAAACCACTTTTCGCACTTGTGTTAGTGTTGAAAAACCACTTTTCGCACTTGTGTTGGTGCAGGAAACCACTATTGCACTTGTATTAGTGTGGAAAAAACACTTTTCGCACTTGTGTTAGTGTTGAAAAACCACTTTTCGCACTTGTGTTAGTGTTGAAAAACCACTTTTCACACTTGTGTTTGTGTTGAAAAACCACTTTTCGCACTTGTGTTGGTGCAGGAAACCACTTATCGCACTTGTGTTAGTGTTGAAAAACCACTTTTCGCACTTGTGTTAGTGTCGAAAAACCACTTTTCGCACTTGTGTTAGTGTTGAAAAACCACTTTTCGCACATGTGTTGGTGCAGGAAACCACTTTTGCACTTGTATTAGTGTGGAAAAACCACTTTTTGCACTTGTGTTAGTGTTGAAAAGCCACTTTTCGCACTTGTGTTAGTGTTGAAAAACCACTTTTCGCACTTGTGTTGGTGCAGGAAACAACTTTTGCACTTGTATTAGTGTGGAAAAACCACTTTTTACACTTGTGTTATTGTTGAAAAACAACTTTTCGCACTTGTGTTAGTGTTGTAAAACCACTTTTCGCACTTGTGTTAGTGTTGAAAAACCACTTTTCGCACTTGTGTTAGTGTTGAAAAACCACTTTTTGCACTTGTACTGGTGCAGGAAACCACTTTTGCACTTGTATTAGTGTGGAAAAAACACTTTTTGCACTTGTGATAGTGTTGAAAAACCACTTTTCGCACTTGTGTTAGTGTTGTAAAACCACTTTTCACACTTGTGTTGGTGCAGGAAACCACTTTTCCACTTGTATTAGTGTGGAAAAAACACTTTTTGCACTTGTGATAGTGTTGAAAAACCACTTTTCGCACTTGTGTTAGTGTTGTAAAACCACTTTTCACACTTGTGTTGGTGCAGGAAACCACTTTTCCACTTGAATTAGTGTGGAAAAAACACTTTTCGCTCTTGTGGTGTTGAAAAAGCACTTTTCGCACTTGTGTTAGTGTTCAAAAACCACTTTTCGCACTTGTGTTAGTGTTGAAAAACCACTTTTCGCACTTGTGTTGGTGCAGGAAACCACTTATCGCACTTGTGTTAGTGTTGAAAAACCACTTTTCGCACTTGTGTTAGTGTCGAAAAACCACTTTTCGCACTTGTGTTAGTGTTGAAAAACCACTTTTCGCACATGTGTTGGTGCAGGAAACCACTTTTGCACTTGTATTAGTGTGGAAAAACCACTTTTTGCACTTGTGTTAGTGTTGAAAAGCCACTTTTCGCACTTGTGTTAGTGTTGAAAAACCACTTTTCGCACTTGTGTTGGTGCAGGAAACAACTTTTGCACTTGTATTAGTGTGGAAAAACCACTTTTTACACTTGTGTTAGTGTTGAAAAACAACTTTTCGCACTTGTGTTAGTGTTGTAAAACCACTTTTCGCACTTGTGTTAGTGTTGAAAAACCACTTTTCGCACTTGTGTTAGTGTTGAAAAACCACTTTTTGCACTTGTACTGGTGCAGGAAACCACTTTTGCACTTGTATTAGTGTGGAAAAAACACTTTTTGCACTTGTGTTAGTGTTGAAAAGCCACTTTTCGCACTTGTGTTAGTGTTGTAAAACCACTTTTCACACTTGTGTTGGTGCAGGAAACCACTTTTCCACTTGTATTAGTGTGGAAAAAACACTTTTTGCACTTGTGATAGTGTTGAAAAACCACTTTTCGCACTTGTGTTAGTGTTGTAAAACCACTTTTCACACTTGTGTTGGTGCAGGAAACCACTTTTCCACTTGAATTAGTGTGGAAAAAACACTTTTCGCTCTTGTGTTAGTGTTGAAAAAGCACTTTTTGCACTTGTGTTAGTGTTCAAAAACCACTTTTCGCACTTGTGTTAGTGTTGAAAAACCACTTTTCGCACTTGTGTTGGTGCAGGAAACCACTTATCGCACTTGTGTTAGTGTTGAAAAACCACTTTTCGCACTTGTGTTAGTGTCGAAAAACCACTTTTCGCACTTGTGTTAGTGTTGAAAAACCACTTTTCGCACATGTGTTGGTGCAGGAAACCACTTTTGCACTTGTATTAGTGTGGAAAAACCACTTTTTGCACTTGTGTTAGTGTTGAAAAGCCACTTTACGCACTTGTGTTAGTGTTGAAAAACCACTTTTCGCACTTGTGTTGGTGCAGGAAACAACTTTTGCACTTGTATTAGTGTGGAAAAACCACTTTTTACACTTGTGTTAGTGTTGAAAAACAACTTTTCGCACTTGTGTTAGTGTTGTAAAACCACTTTTCGCACTTGTGTTAGTGTTGAAAAACCACTTTTCGCACTTGTGTTAGTGTTGAAAAACCACTTTTTGCACTTGTACTGGTGCAGGAAACCACTTTTGCACTTGTATTAGTGTGGAAAAAACACTTTTTGCACTTGTGTTAGTGTTGAAAAGCCACTTTTCGCACTTGTGTTAGTGTTGTAAAACCACTTTTCACACTTGTGTTGGTGCAGGAAACCACTTTTCCACTTGTATTAGTGTGGAAAAACCACTTTTCGCACTTGTGTTAGTGTTGAAAAGCCACTTTTCGCACTTGTGTTAGTGTTGTAAAACCACTTTTCGCACTTGTGTTGGTGCAGGAAACCACTTTTGCACTTGTATTCGTGTGGAAAAACCACTTTTCGCACTTGTGTTAGTGTTGAAAAACCACTTTTCGCACTTGTGTTAGTGTTGAAAAACCACTTTTCGCACTTGTGTTAGTGTTAAAAAACCACTTTTCGCACTTGTGTTGGTGCAGGAAACCACTTTTGCACTTGTATTAGTGTGGAAAAAACACTTTTCGCACTTGTGTTAATGTTGAAAAACCACTTTTCGCACTTGTGTTAGTGTTGAAAAACCACTTTTCGCACTTGTGTTGGTGCAGGAAACCACTTTTGCACTTGTATTAGTGTGGAAAAAACACTTTTTGTACTTGTGATAGTGTTGAAAAACCACTTTTCGCACTTGTGTTAGTGTTGAAAAACCACTTTTCGCACTTGTGTTGGTGCAGGAAACCACTTTTGCACTTGTATTAGTGTGGAAAAAACACTTTTCGCACTTGTGTTAGTGTTGAAAAACCACTTTTCGCACTTGTGTTAGTGTTGAAAAACCACTTTTCGCACATGTGTTGGTGCAGGAAACCACTTTTGCACTTGTATTATTGTGGAAAAAACACTTTTTGCACTTGTGTTAGTGTTGAAAAACCACTTTTCACACTTGTGTTGGTGCAGGAAACCACTTTTGCACTTGTATTAGTGTGGAAAAAACACTTTTCGCACTTGTGTTAATGTTGAAAAACCACTTTTCGCACTTGTGTTAGTGTTGAAAAACCACTTTTCGCACTTGTGTTAGTGTTGAAAAAACACTTTTCGCACTTGTGTTGGTGCAGGAAACCACTTTTGCACTTGTATTAGTGTGGAAAAAACACTTTTTGTACTTGTGATAGTGTTGAAAAACCACTTTTCGCACTTGTGTTAGTGTTGAAAAACCACTTTTCGCACTTGTGTTGGTGCAGGAAACCACTTTTGCACTTGTATTAGTGTGGAAAAAACACTTTTCGCACTTGTGTTAGTGTTGAAAAACCACTTTTCGCACTTGTGTTAGTGTTAAAAAACCACTTTTCGCACTTGTGTTGGTGCAGGAAACCACTTTTGCACTTGTATTAGTGTGGAAAAAACACTTTTCGCACTTGTGTTAATGTTGAAAAACCACTTTTCGCACTTGTGTTAGTGTTGAAAAACCACTTTTCGCACTTGTGTTAGTGTTGAAAAACCACTTTTCGCACTTGTGTTGGTGCAGGAAACCACTTTTGCACTTGTATTAGTGTGGAAAAAACACTTTTTGCACTTGTGATAGTGTTGAAAAACCACTTTTCGCACTTGTGTTAGTGTTGAAAAACCACTTTTCGCACTTGTGTTGGTGCAGGAAACCACTTTTGCACTTGTATTAGTGTGGAAAAACCACTTTTCGCACTTGTGTTAGTGTTGAAAAACCACTTTTCGCACTTGTGTTAGTGTTGAAAAACCACTTTTCGCACTTGTGTTGGTGCAGGAAACCACTATTGCACTTGTATTAGTGTGGAAAAAACACTTTTCGCACTTGTGTTAGTGTTGAAAAACCACTTTTCGCACTTGTGTTAGTGTTGAAAAACCACTTTTCACACTTGTGTTTGTGTTGAAAAACCACTTTTCGCACTTGTGTTGGTGCAGGAAACCACTTATCGCACTTGTGTTAGTGTTGAAAAACCACTTTTCGCACTTGTGTTAGTGTCGAAAAACCACTTTTCGCACTTGTGTTAGTGTTGAAAAACCACTTTTCGCACATGTGTTGGTGCAGGAAACCACTTTTGCACTTGTATTAGTGTGGAAAAACCACTTTTTGCACTTGTGTTAGTGTTGAAAAGCCACTTTTCGCACTTGTGTTAGTGTTGAAAAACCACTTTTCGCACTTGTGTTGGTGCAGGAAACAACTTTTGCACTTGTATTAGTGTGGAAAAACCACTTTTTACACTTGTGTTATTGTTGAAAAACAACTTTTCGCACTTGTGTTAGTGTTGTAAAACCACTTTTCGCACTTGTGTTAGTGTTGAAAAACCACTTTTCGCACTTGTGTTAGTGTTGAAAAACCACTTTTTGCACTTGTACTGGTGCAGGAAACCACTTTTGCACTTGTATTAGTGTGGAAAAAACACTTTTTGCACTTGTGATAGTGTTGAAAAACCACTTTTCGCACTTGTGTTAGTGTTGTAAAACCACTTTTCACACTTGTGTTGGTGCAGGAAACCACTTTTCCACTTGTATTAGTGTGGAAAAAACACTTTTTGCACTTGTGATAGTGTTGAAAAACCACTTTTCGCACTTGTGTTAGTGTTGTAAAACCACTTTTCACACTTGTGTTGGTGCAGGAAACCACTTTTCCACTTGAATTAGTGTGGAAAAAACACTTTTCGCTCTTGTGGTGTTGAAAAAGCACTTTTCGCACTTGTGTTAGTGTTCAAAAACCACTTTTCGCACTTGTGTTAGTGTTGAAAAACCACTTTTCGCACTTGTGTTGGTGCAGGAAACCACTTATCGCACTTGTGTTAGTGTTGAAAAACCACTTTTCGCACTTGTGTTAGTGTCGAAAAACCACTTTTCGCACTTGTGTTAGTGTTGAAAAACCACTTTTCGCACATGTGTTGGTGCAGGAAACCACTTTTGCACTTGTATTAGTGTGGAAAAACCACTTTTTGCACTTGTGTTAGTGTTGAAAAGCCACTTTTCGCACTTGTGTTAGTGTTGAAAAACCACTTTTCGCACTTGTGTTGGTGCAGGAAACAACTTTTGCACTTGTATTAGTGTGGAAAAACCACTTTTTACACTTGTGTTAGTGTTGAAAAACAACTTTTCGCACTTGTGTTAGTGTTGTAAAACCACTTTTCGCACTTGTGTTAGTGTTGAAAAACCACTTTTCGCACTTGTGTTAGTGTTGAAAAACCACTTTTTGCACTTGTACTGGTGCAGGAAACCACTTTTGCACTTGTATTAGTGTGGAAAAAACACTTTTTGCACTTGTGTTAGTGTTGAAAAGCCACTTTTCGCACTTGTGTTAGTGTTGTAAAACCACTTTTCACACTTGTGTTGGTGCAGGAAACCACTTTTCCACTTGTATTAGTGTGGAAAAAACACTTTTTGCACTTGTGATAGTGTTGAAAAACCACTTTTCGCACTTGTGTTAGTGTTGTAAAACCACTTTTCACACTTGTGTTGGTGCAGGAAACCACTTTTCCACTTGAATTAGTGTGGAAAAAACACTTTTCGCTCTTGTGTTAGTGTTGAAAAAGCACTTTTTGCACTTGTGTTAGTGTTCAAAAACCACTTTTCGCACTTGTGTTAGTGTTGAAAAACCACTTTTCGCACTTGTGTTGGTGCAGGAAACCACTTATCGCACTTGTGTTAGTGTTGAAAAACCACTTTTCGCACTTGTGTTAGTGTCGAAAAACCACTTTTCGCACTTGTGTTAGTGTTGAAAAACCACTTTTCGCACATGTGTTGGTGCAGGAAACCACTTTTGCACTTGTATTAGTGTGGAAAAACCACTTTTTGCACTTGTGTTAGTGTTGAAAAGCCACTTTACGCACTTGTGTTAGTGTTGAAAAACCACTTTTCGCACTTGTGTTGGTGCAGGAAACAACTTTTGCACTTGTATTAGTGTGGAAAAACCACTTTTTACACTTGTGTTAGTGTTGAAAAACAACTTTTCGCACTTGTGTTAGTGTTGTAAAACCACTTTTCGCACTTGTGTTAGTGTTGAAAAACCACTTTTCGCACTTGTGTTAGTGTTGAAAAACCACTTTTTGCACTTGTACTGGTGCAGGAAACCACTTTTGCACTTGTATTAGTGTGGAAAAAACACTTTTTGCACTTGTGTTAGTGTTGAAAAGCCACTTTTCGCACTTGTGTTAGTGTTGTAAAACCACTTTTCACACTTGTGTTGGTGCAGGAAACCACTTTTCCACTTGTATTAGTGTGGAAAAACCACTTTTCGCACTTGTGTTAGTGTTGAAAAGCCACTTTTCGCACTTGTGTTAGTGTTGTAAAACCACTTTTCGCACTTGTGTTGGTGCAGGAAACCACTTTTGCACTTGTATTCGTGTGGAAAAACCACTTTTCGCACTTGTGTTAGTGTTGAAAAACCACTTTTCGCACTTGTGTTAGTGTTGAAAAACCACTTTTCGCACTTGTGTTAGTGTTAAAAAACCACTTTTCGCACTTGTGTTGGTGCAGGAAACCACTTTTGCACTTGTATTAGTGTGGAAAAAACACTTTTCGCACTTGTGTTAATGTTGAAAAACCACTTTTCGCACTTGTGTTAGTGTTGAAAAACCACTTTTCGCACTTGTGTTGGTGCAGGAAACCACTTTTGCACTTGTATTAGTGTGGAAAAAACACTTTTTGTACTTGTGATAGTGTTGAAAAACCACTTTTCGCACTTGTGTTAGTGTTGAAAAACCACTTTTCGCACTTGTGTTGGTGCAGGAAACCACTTTTGCACTTGTATTAGTGTGGAAAAAACACTTTTCGCACTTGTGTTAGTGTTGAAAAACCACTTTTCGCACTTGTGTTAGTGTTGAAAAACCACTTTTCGCACATGTGTTGGTGCAGGAAACCACTTTTGCA
This sequence comes from Myxine glutinosa, assembly GCF_964187855.1. NCBI lineage: Eukaryota > Metazoa > Chordata > Myxini > Myxiniformes > Myxinidae > Myxine > Myxine glutinosa. The sequence goes on from NW_027616530.1 coordinate 100,065, forward strand.
CTTGTATTATTGTGGAAAAAACACTTTTTGCACTTGTGTTAGTGTTGAAAAACCACTTTTCACACTTGTGTTGGTGCAGGAAACCACTTTTGCACTTGTATTAGTGTGGAAAAAACACTTTTCGCACTTGTGTTAATGTTGAAAAACCACTTTTCGCACTTGTGTTAGTGTTGAAAAACCACTTTTCGCACTTGTGTTAGTGTTGAAAAACCACTTTTCGCACTTGTGTTGGTGCAGGAAACCACTTTTGCACTTGTATTAGTGTGGAAAAAACACTTTTTGTACTTGTGATAGTGTTGAAAAACCACTTTTCGCACTTGTGTTAGTGTTGAAAAACCACTTTTCGCACTTGTGTTGGTGCAGGAAACCACTTTTGCACTTGTATTAGTGTGGAAAAAACACTTTTCGCACTTGTGTTAGTGTTGAAAAACCACTTTTCGCACTTGTGTTAGTGTTGAAAAACCACTTTTCGCACATGTGTTGGTGCAGGAAACCACTTTTGCACTTGTATTATTGTGGAAAAAACACTTTTTGCACTTGTGTTAGTGTTGAAAAACCACTTTTCACACTTGTGTTGGTGCAGGAAACCACTATTGCACTTGTATTAGTGTGGAAAAAACACTTTTTGCACTTTTGATAGTGTTGAAAAACCACTTTTCACACTTGTGTTGGTGCAGGAAACCACTATTGCACTTGTATTAGTGTGGAAAAACCACTTTTCGCACTTGTGTTAGTGTTGGAAAACCACTTTTCGCACTTGTGTTAGTGTTGAAAAACCACTTTTCGCACATGTGTTGGTGCAGGAAACCACTTTTGCACTTGTATTATTGTGGAAAAAACACTTTTTGCACTTGTGATAGTGTTGAAAAACCACTTTTCGCACTTGTGTTAGTGTTGAAAAACCACTTTTCGCACTTGTGTTAGTGTTGAAAAACCACTTTTCGCACTTGTGTTGGTACAGGAAACCACCTTTGCACTTATATTAGTGTGGAAAAACCACTTTTTACACTTGTGTTAGTGTTGAAAAACCACTTTTTACACTTGTGTTAGTGTTGAAAAACCACTTTTTGCACTTGTGTTAGTGTTGAAAAGCCACTTTTCGCACTTGTGTTAGTGTTGAAAAACCACTTTTCGCACTTGTGTTGGTGCAGGAAACAACTTTTGCACTTGTATTAGTGTGGAAAAACCACTTTTTACACTTGTGTTAGTGTTGAAAAACAACTTTTCGCACTTGTGTTAGTGTTGTAAAACCACTTTTCGCACTTGTGTTAGTGTTGAAAAACCACTTTTCGCACTTGTGTTAGTGTTGAAAAACCACTTTTTGCACTTGTACTGGTGCAGGAAACCACTTTTGCACTTGTATTAGTGTGGAAAAAACACTTTTTGCACTTGTGTTAGTGTTGAAAAGCCACTTTTTGCACTTGTGATAGTGTTGAAAAACCACTTTTCGCACTTGTGTTAGTGTTGAAAAACCACTTTTCGCACTTGTGTTAGTGTTGAAAAACCACTTTTCGCACTTGTGTTGGTGCAGGAAACCACTTTTGCACTTGTATTAGTGTGGAAAAACCACTTTTCGCACTTGTGTTAGTGTTGTAAAACCACTTTTCGCACTTGTGTTGGTGCAGGAAACCACTTTGCACTTGTATTAGTGTGGAAAAACCACTTTTCGCACTTGTGTTAGTGTTGAAAAACCACTTTTCGCACTTGTGTTAGTGTTGAAAAACCACTTTTCACACTTGTGTTAGTGTTAAAAAACCACTTTTCGCACTTGTGTTGGTGCAGGAAAGCCACTTTTGCACTTGTATTAGTGTGGAAAAAACACTTTTCGCACTTGTGTTAATGTTGAAAAACCACTTTTCGCACTTGTGTTAGTGTTGAAAAACCACTTTTCGCACTTGTGTTAGTGTTGAAAAACCACTTTTCGCACTTGTGTTGGTGCAGGAAACCACTTTTCGCACTTGTGTTAGTGTTGAAAAACCACTTTTCGCACTTGTGTTAGTGTTGAAAAACCACTTTTCGCACTTGTGTTAGTGTTGAAAAACCACTTTTCGCACTTGTGTTGGTGCAGGAAACCACTTTTGCACTTGAATTAGTGTGGAAAAAGCACTTTTCGCACTTGTGTTAGTGTTCAAAAACCACTTTTCGCACTTGTGTTAGTGTTAAAAAACCACTTTTCGCACTTGTGTTGGTGCAGGAAAGCCACTTTTGCACTTGTATTAGTGTGGAAAAAACACTTTTCGCACTTGTGTTAATGTTGAAAAACCACTTTTCGCACTTGTGTTAGTGTTGAAAAACCACTTTTCGCACTTGTGTTAGTGTTGAAAAACCACTTTTCGCACTTGTGTTGGTGCAGGAAACCACTTTTCGCACTTGTGTTAGTGTTGAAAAACCACTTTTCGCACTTGTGTTAGTGTTGAAAAACCACTTTTCGCACTTGTGTTAGTGTTGAAAAACCACTTTTCGCACTTGTGTTGGTGCAGGAAACCACTTTTGCACTTGAATTAGTGTGGAAAAAACACTTTTCGCTCTTGTGTTAGTGTTGAAAAAGCACTTTTCGCACTTGTGTTAGTGTTCAAAAACCACTTTTCGCACTTGTGTTAGTGTTGAAAAACCACTTTTCGCACTTGTGTTGGTGCAGGAAACCACTTATCGCACTTGTGTTAGTGTTGAAAAACCACTTTTCGCACTTGTGTTAGTGTCGAAAAACCACTTTTCGCACTTGTGTTAGTGTTGAAAAACCACTTTTCGCACATGTGTTGGTGCAGGAAACCACTTTTGCACTTGTATTAGTGTGGAAAAACCACTTTTTGCACTTGTGTTAGTGTTGAAAAGCCACTTTTCGCACTTGTGTTAGTGTTGAAAAACCACTTTTCGCACTTGTGTTGGTGCAGGAAACAACTTTTGCACTTGTATTAGTGTGGAAAAACCACTTTTTACACTTGTGTTAGTGTTGAAAAACAACTTTTCGCACTTGTGTTAGTGTTGTAAAACCACTTTTCGCACTTGTGTTAGTGTTGAAAAACCACTTTTCGCACTTGTGTTAGTGTTGAAAAACCACTTTTTGCACTTGTACTGGTGCAGGAAACCACTTTTGCACTTGTATTAGTGTGGAAAAAACACTTTTTGCACTTGTGTTAGTGTTGAAAAGCCACTTTTCGCACTTGTGTTAGTGTTGTAAAACCACTTTTCACACTTGTGTTGGTGCAGGAAACCACTTTTCCACTTGTATTAGTGTGGAAAAACCACTTTTCGCACTTGTGTTAGTGTTGAAAAGCCACTTTTCGCACTTGTGTTAGTGTTGTAAAAACACTTTTCGCACTTGTGTTGGTGCAGGAAACCACTTTTGCACTTGTATTCGTGTGGAAAAACCACTTTTCGCACTTGTGTTAGTGTTGAAAAACCACTTTTCGCACTTGTGTTAGTGTTGAAAAACCACTTTTCGCACTTGTGTTAGTGTTAAAAAACCACTTTTCGCACTTGTGTTGGTGCAGGAAACCACTTATCGCACTTGTGTTAGTGTTGAAAAACCACTTTTCGCACTTGTGTTAGTGTCGAAAAACCACTTTTCGCACTTGTGTTAGTGTTGAAAAACCACTTTTCGCACATGTGTTGGTGCAGGAAACCACTTTTGCACTTGTATTAGTGTGGAAAAACCACTTTTTGCACTTGTGTTAGTGTTGAAAAGCCACTTTTCGCACTTGTGTTAGTGTTGAAAAACCACTTTTCGCACTTGTGTTGGTGCAGGAAACAACTTTTGCACTTGTATTAGTGTGGAAAAACCACTTTTTACACTTGTGTTAGTGTTGAAAAACAACTTTTCGCACTTGTGTTAGTGTTGTAAAACCACCTTTCGCACTTGTGTTAGTGTTGAAAAACCACTTTTCGCACTTGTGTTAGTGTTGAAAAACCACTTTTTGCACTTGTACTGGTGCAGGAAACCACTTTTGCACTTGTATTAGTGTGGAAAAAACACTTTTTGCACTTGTGATAGTGTTGAAAAACCACTTTTCGCACTTGTGTTAGTGTTGTAAAACCACTTTTCACACTTGTGTTGGTGCAGGAAACCACTTTTCCACTTGTATTAGTGTGGAAAAAACACTTTTTGCACTTGTGATAGTGTTGAAAAACCACTTTTCGCACTTGTGTTAGTGTTGTAAAACCACTTTTCACACTTGTGTTGGTGCAGGAAACCACTTTTCCACTTGGATTAGTGTGGAAAAAACACTTTTCGCTCTTGTGTTAGTGTTGAAAAAGCACTTTTCGCACTTGTGTTAGTGTTCAAAAACCACTTTTCGCACTTGTGTTAGTGTTGAAAAACCACTTTTCGCACTTGTGTTGGTGCAGGAAACCACTTATCGCACTTGTGTTAGTGTTGAAAAACCACTTTTCGCACTTGTGTTAGTGTCGAAAAACCACTTTTCGCACTTGTGTTAGTGTTGAAAAACCACTTTTCGCACATGTGTTGGTGCAGGAAACCACTTTTGCACTTGTATTAGTGTGAAAAACCACTTTTTGCACTTGTGTTAGTGTTGAAAAGCCACTTTTCGCACTTGTGTTAGTGTTGAAAAACCACTTTTCGCACTTGTGTTGGTGCAGGAAACAACTTTTGCACTTGTATTAGTGTGGAAAAACCACTTTTTTCACTTGTGTTAGTGTTGAAAAACAACTTTTCGCACTTGTGTTAGTGTTGTAAAACCACTTTTCGCACTTGTGTTAGTGTTGAAAAACCACTTTTCGCACTTGTGTTAGTGTTGAAAAACCACTTTTTGCACTTGTACTGGTGCAGGAAACCACTTTTGCACTTGTATTAGTGTGGAAAAAACACTTTTTGCACTTGTGTTAGTGTTGAAAAGCCACTTTTCGCACTTGTGTTAGTGTTGTAAAACCACTTTTCACACTTGTGTTCGTGCAGGAAACCACTTTTCCACTTGTATTAGTGTGGAAAAACCACTTTTCGCACTTGTGTTAGTGTTGAAAAGCCACTTTTCGCACTTGTGTTAGTGTTGTAAAACCACTTTTCGCACTTGTGTTGGTGCAGGAAACCACTTTTGCACTTGTATTCGTGTGGAAAAACCACTTTTCGCACTTGTGTTAGTGTTGAAAAACCACTTTTCGCACTTGTGTTAGTGTTGAAAAACCACTTTTCGCACTTGTGTTAGTGTTAAAAAACCACTTTTCGCACTTGTGTTGGTGCAGGAAACCACTTTTGCACTTGTATTAGTGTGGAAAAAACACTTTTCGCACTTGTGTTAATGTTGAAAAACCACTTTTCGCACTTGTGTTAGTGTTGAAAAACCACTTTTCGCACTTGTGTTAGTGTTGAAAAACCACTTTTCGCACTTGTGTTGGTGCAGGAAACCACTTTTGCACTTGTATTAGTGTGGAAAAAACACTTTTTGCACTTGTGATAGTGTTGAAAAACCACTTTTCGCACTTGTGTTAGTGTTGAAAAACCACTTTTCGCACTTGTGTTGGTGCAGGAAACCACTTTTGCACTTGTATTAGTGTGGAAAAACCACTTTTCGCACTTGTGTTAGTGTTGAAAAACCACTTTTCGCACTTGTGTTAGTGTTGAAAAACCACTTTTCGCACTTGTGTTGGTGCAGGAAACCACTATTGCACTTGTATTAGTGTGGAAAAAACACTTTTCGCACTTGTGTTAGTGTTGAAAAACCACTTTTCGCACTTGTGTTAGTGTTGAAAAACCACTTTTCACACTTGTGTTTGTGTTGAAAAACCACTTTTCGCACTTGTGTTGGTGCAGGAAACCACTTATCGCACTTGTGTTAGTGTTGAAAAACCACTTTTCGCACTTGTGTTAGTGTCGAAAAACCACTTTTCGCACTTGTGTTAGTGTTGAAAAACCACTTTTTGCACATGTGTTGGTGCAGGAAACCACTTTTGCACTTGTATTAGTGTGGAAAAACCACTTTTTGCACTTGTGTTAGTGTTGAAAAGCCACTTTTCGCACTTGTGTTAGTGTTGAAAAACCACTTTTCGCACTTGTGTTGGTGCAGGAAACAACTTTTGCACTTGTATTAGTGTGGAAAAACCACTTTTTACACTTGTGTTATTGTTGAAAAACAACTTTTCGCACTTGTGTTAGTGTTGTAAAACCACTTTTCGCACTTGTGTTAGTGTTGAAAAACCACTTTTCGCACTTGTGTTAGTGTTGAAAAACCACTTTTTGCACTTGTACTGGTGCAGGAAACCACTTTTGCACTTGTATTAGTGTGGAAAAAACACTTTTTGCACTTGTGATAGTGTTGAAAAACCACTTTTCGCACTTGTGTTAGTGTTGTAAAACCACTTTTCACACTTGTGTTGGTGCAGGAAACCACTTTTCCACTTGTATTAGTGTGGAAAAAACACTTTTTGCACTTGTGATAGTGTTGAAAAACCACTTTTCGCACTTGTGTTAGTGTTGTAAAACCACTTTTCACACTTGTGTTGGTGCAGGAAACCACTTTTCCACTTGAATTAGTGTGGAAAAAACACTTTTCGCTCTTGTGGTGTTGAAAAAGCACTTTTCGCACTTGTGTTAGTGTTCAAAAACCACTTTTCGCACTTGTGTTAGTGTTGAAAAACCACTTTTCGCACTTGTGTTGGTGCAGGAAACCACTTATCGCACTTGTGTTAGTGTTGAAAAACCACTTTTCGCACTTGTGTTAGTGTCGAAAAACCACTTTTCGCACTTGTGTTAGTGTTGAAAAACCACTTTTCGCACATGTGTTGGTGCAGGAAACCACTTTTGCACTTGTATTAGTGTGGAAAAACCACTTTTTGCACTTGTGTTAGTGTTGAAAAGCCACTTTTCGCACTTGTGTTAGTGTTGAAAAACCACTTTTCGCACTTGTGTTGGTGCAGGAAACAACTTTTGCACTTGTATTAGTGTGGAAAAACCACTTTTTACACTTGTGTTAGTGTTGAAAAACAACTTTTCGCACTTGTGTTAGTGTTGTAAAACCACTTTTCGCACTTGTGTTAGTGTTGTAAAACCACTTTTCGCACTTGTATTAGTGTGGAAAAAACACTTTTCGCACTTGTGTTAATGTTGAAAAACCACTTTTCGCACTTGTGTTAGTGTTGAAAAACCACTTTTCGCACATGTGTTGGTGCAGGAAACCACTTTTGCACTTGTATTAGTGTGGAAAAACCACTTTTCGCACTTGTGTTGGTGCAGGAAACCACTTTTGCACTTGTATTCGTGTGGAAAAAACACTTTTTGCACTTGTGTTAGTGTTGAAAAACCACTTTTCACACTTGTGTTTGTGTTGAAAAACCACTTTTCGCACTTGTGTTGGTGCAGGAAACCACTTATCGCACTTGTGTTAGTGTTGAAAAACCACTTTTCGCACTTGTGTTAGTGTCGAAAAACCACTTTTCGCACTTGTGTTAGTGTTGAAAAACCACTTTTCGCACATGTGTTGGTGCAGGAAACCACTTTTGCACTTGTATTAGTGTGGAAAAACCACTTTTTGCACTTGTGTTAGTGTTGAAAAGCCACTTTTCGCACTTGTGTTAGTGTTGAAAAACCACTTTTCGCACTTGTGTTGGTGCAGGAAACAACTTTTGCACTTGTATTAGTGTGGAAAAACCACTTTTTACACTTGTGTTATTGTTGAAAAACAACTTTTCGCACTTGTGTTAGTGTTGTAAAACCACTTTTCGCACTTGTGTTAGTGTTGAAAAACCACTTTTCGCACTTGTGTTAGTGTTGAAAAACCACTTTTTGCACTTGTACTGGTGCAGGAAACCACTTTTGCACTTGTATTAGTGTGGAAAAAACACTTTTTGCACTTGTGATAGTGTTGAAAAACCACTTTTCGCACTTGTGTTAGTGTTGTAAAACCACTTTTCACACTTGTGTTGGTGCAGGAAACCACTTTTCCACTTGTATTAGTGTGGAAAAAACACTTTTTGCACTTGTGATAGTGTTGAAAAACCACTTTTCGCACTTGTGTTAGTGTTGTAAAACCACTTTTCACACTTGTGTTGGTGCAGGAAACCACTTTTCCACTTGAATTAGTGTGGAAAAAACACTTTTCGCTCTTGTGGTGTTGAAAAAGCACTTTTCGCACTTGTGTTAGTGTTCAAAAACCACTTTTCGCACTTGTGTTAGTGTTGAAAAACCACTTTTCGCACTTGTGTTGGTGCAGGAAACCACTTATCGCACTTGTGTTAGTGTTGAAAAACCACTTTTCGCACTTGTGTTAGTGTCGAAAAACCACTTTTCGCACTTGTGTTAGTGTTGAAAAACCACTTTTCGCACATGTGTTGGTGCAGGAAACCACTTTTGCACTTGTATTAGTGTGGAAAAACCACTTTTTGCACTTGTGTTAGTGTTGAAAAGCCACTTTTCGCACTTGTGTTAGTGTTGAAAAACCACTTTTCGCACTTGTGTTGGTGCAGGAAACAACTTTTGCACTTGTATTAGTGTGGAAAAACCACTTTTTACACTTGTGTTAGTGTTGAAAAACAACTTTTCGCACTTGTGTTAGTGTTGTAAAACCACTTTTCGCACTTGTGTTAGTGTTGAAAAACCACTTTTCGCACTTGTGTTAGTGTTGAAAAACCACTTTTTGCACTTGTACTGGTGCAGGAAACCACTTTTGCACTTGTATTAGTGTGGAAAAAAACACTTTTTGCACTTGTGTTAGTGTTGAAAAGCCACTTTTCGCACTTGTGTTAGTGTTGTAAAACCACTTTTCACACTTGTGTTGGTGCAGGAAACCACTTTTCCACTTGTATTAGTGTGGAAAAAACACTTTTTGCACTTGTGATAGTGTTGAAAAACCACTTTTCGCACTTGTGTTAGTGTTGTAAAACCACTTTTCACACTTGTGTTGGTGCAGGAAACCACCTTTCCACTTGAATTAGTGTGGAAAAAACACTTTTCGCTCTTGTGTTAGTGTTGAAAAAGCACTTTTTGCACTTGTGTTAGTGTTCAAAAACCACTTTTCGCACTTGTGTTAGTGTTGAAAAACCACTTTTCGCACTTGTGTTGGTGCAGGAAACCACTTATCGCACTTGTGTTAGTGTTGAAAAACTACTTTTCGCACTTGTGTTAGTGTCGAAAAACCACTTTTCGCACTTGTGTTAGTGTTGAAAAACCACTTTTCGCACATGTGTTGGTGCAGGAAACCACTTTTGCACTTGTATTAGTGTGGAAAAACCACTTTTTGCACTTGTGTTAGTGTTGAAAAGCCACTTTACGCACTTGTGTTAGTGTTGAAAAACCACTTTTCGCACTTGTGTTGGTGCAGGAAACAACTTTTGCACTTGTATTAGTGTGGAAAAACCACTTTTTACACTTGTGTTAGTGTTGAAAAACAACTTTTCGCACTTGTGTTAGTGTTGTAAAACCACTTTTCGCACTTGTGTTAGTGTTGAAAAACCACTTTTCGCACTTGTGTTAGTGTTGAAAAACCACTTTTTGCACTTGTACTGGTGCAGGAAACCACTTTTGCACTTGTATTAGTGTGGAAAAAACACTTTTTGCACTTGTGTTAGTGTTGAAAAGCCACTTTTCGCACTTGTGTTAGTGTTGTAAAACCACTTTTCACACTTGTGTTGGTGCAGGAAACCACTTTTCCACTTGTATTAGTGTGGAAAAACCACTTTTCGCACTTGTGTTAGTGTTGAAAAGCCACTTTTCGCACTTGTGTTAGTGTTGTAAAACCACTTTTCGCACTTGTGTTGGTGCAGGAAACCACTTTTGCACTTGTATTCGTGTGGAAAAACCACTTTTCGCACTTGTGTTAGTGTTGAAAAACCACTTTTCGCACTTGTGTTAGTGTTGAAAAACCACTTTTCGCACTTGTGTTAGTGTTAAAAAACCACTTTTCGCACTTGTGTTGGTGCAGGAAACCACTTTTGCACTTGTATTAGTGTGGAAAAAACACTTTTCGCACTTGTGTTAATGTTGAAAAACCACTTTTCGCACTTGTGTTAGTGTTGAAAAACCACTTTTCGCACTTGTGTTGGTGCAGGAAACCACTTTTGCACTTGTATTAGTGTGGAAAAAAACACTTTTTGTACTTGTGATAGTGTTGAAAAACCACTTTTCGCACTTGTGTTAGTGTTGAAAAACCACTTTTCGCACTTGTGTTGGTGCAGGAAACCACTTTTGCACTTGTATTAGTGTGGAAAAAACACTTTTCGCACTTGTGTTAGTGTTGGAAAACCACTTTTCGCACTTGTGTTAGTGTTGTAAAACCACTTTTCACACTTGTGTTGGTGCAGGAAACCACTTTTCCACTTGAATTAGTGTGGAAAAAACACTTTTCGCTCTTGTGGTGTTGAAAAAGCACTTTTCGCACTTGTGTTAGTGTTCAAAAACCACTTTTCGCACTTGTGTTAGTGTTGAAAAACCACTTTTCGCACTTGTGTTGGTGCAGGAAACCACTTATCGCACTTGTGTTAGTGTTGAAAAACCACTTTTCGCACTTGTGTTAGTGTCGAAAAACCACTTTTCGCACTTGTGTTAGTGTTGAAAAACCACTTTTCGCACATGTGTTGGTGCAGGAAACCACTTTTGCACTTGTATTAGTGTGGAAAAACCACTTTTTGCACTTGTGTTAGTGTTGAAAAGCCACTTTTCGCACTTGTGTTAGTGTTGAAAAACCACTTTTCGCACTTGTGTTGGTGCAGGAAACAACTTTTGCACTTGTATTAGTGTGGAAAAACCACTTTTTACACTTGTGTTAGTGTTGAAAAACAACTTTTCGCACTTGTGTTAGTGTTGTAAAACCACTTTTCGCACTTGTGATAGTGTTGAAAAACCACTTTTCGCACTTGTGTTAGTGTTGTAAAACCACTTTTCACACTTGTGTTGGTGCAGGAAACCACTTTTCCACTTGAATTAGTGTGGAAAAAACACTTTTCGCTCTTGTGTTAGTGTTGAAAAAGCACTTTTTGCACTTGTGTTAGTGTTCAAAAACCACTTTTCGCACTTGTGTTAGTGTTGAAAAACCACTTTTCGCACTTGTGTTGGTGCAGGAAACCACTTATCGCACTTGTGTTAGTGTTGAAAAACTACTTTTCGCACTTGTGTTAGTGTCGAAAAACCACTTTTCGCACTTGTGTTAGTGTTGAAAAACCACTTTTCGCACATGTGTTGGTGCAGGAAACCACTTTTGCACTTGTATTAGTGTGGAAAAACCACTTTTTGCACTTGTGTTAGTGTTGAAAAGCCACTTTACGCACTTGTGTTAGTGTTGAAAAACCACTTTTCGCACTTGTGTTGGTGCAGGAAACAACTTTTGCACTTGTATTAGTGTGGAAAAACCACTTTTTACACTTGTGTTAGTGTTGAAAAACAACTTTTCGCACTTGTGTTAGTGTTGTAAAACCACTTTTCGCACTTGTGTTAGTGTTGAAAAACCACTTTTCGCACTTGTGTTAGTGTTGAAAAACCACTTTTTGCACTTGTACTGGTGCAGGAAACCACTTTTGCACTTGTATTAGTGTGGAAAAAACACTTTTTGCACTTGTGTTAGTGTTGAAAAGCCACTTTTCGCACTTGTGTTAGTGTTGTAAAACCACTTTTCACACTTGTGTTGGTGCAGGAAACCACTTTTCCACTTGTATTAGTGTGGAAAAACCACTTTTCGCACTTGTGTTAGTGTTGAAAAGCCACTTTTCGCACTTGTGTTAGTGTTGTAAAACCACTTTTCGCACTTGTGTTGGTGCAGGAAACCACTTTTGCACTTGTATTCGTGTGGAAAAACCACTTTTCGCACTTGTGTTAGTGTTGAAAAACCACTTTTCGCACTTGTGTTAGTGTTGAAAAACCACTTTTCGCACTTGTGTTAGTGTTAAAAAACCACTTTTCGCACTTGTGTTGGTGCAGGAAACCACTTTTGCACTTGTATTAGTGTGGAAAAAACACTTTTCGCACTTGTGTTAATGTTGAAAAACCACTTTTCGCACTTGTGTTAGTGTTGAAAAACCACTTTTCGCACTTGTGTTGGTGCAGGAAACCACTTTTGCACTTGTATTAGTGTGGAAAAAACACTTTTTGTACTTGTGATAGTGTTGAAAAACCACTTTTCGCACTTGTGTTAGTGTTGAAAAACCACTTTTCGCACTTGTGTTGGTGCAGGAAACCACTTTTGCACTTTTATTAGTGTGGAAAAAACACTTTTCGCACTTGTGTTAGTGTTGAAAAACCACTTTTCGCACTTGTGTTAGTGTTGAAAAACCACTTTTCGCACATGTGTTGGTGCAGGAAACCACTTTTGCACTTGTATTATTGTGGAAAAAACACTTTTTGCACTTGTGTTAGTGTTGAAAAACCACTTTTCACACTTGTGTTGGTGCAGGAAACCACTTTTGCACTTGTATTAGTGTGGAAAAAACACTTTTCGCACTTGTGTTAATGTTGAAAAACCACTTTTCGCACTTGTGTTAGTGTTGAAAAACCACTTTTCGCACTTGTGTTAGTGTTGAAAAACCACTTTTCGCACTTGTGTTGGTGCAGGAAACCACTTTTGCACTTGTATTAGTGTGGAAAAAACACTTTTTGTACTTGTGATAGTGTTGAAAAACCACTTTTCGCACTTGTGTTAGTGTTGAAAAACCACTTTTCGCACTTGTGTTGGTGCAGGAAACCACTTTTGCACTTGTATTAGTGTGGAAAAAACACTTTTCGCACTTGTGTTAGTGTTGAAAAACCACTTTTCGCACTTGTGTTAGTGTTGAAAAACCACTTTTCGCACATGTGTTGGTGCAGGAAACCACTTTTGCACTTGTATTATTGTGGAAAAAACACTTTTTGCACTTGTGTTAGTGTTGAAAAACCACTTTTCACACTTGTGTTGGTGCAGGAAACCACTATTGCACTTGTATTAGTGTGGAAAAAACACTTTTTGCACTTTTGATAGTGTTGAAAAACCACTTTTCACACTTGTGTTGGTGCAGGAAACCACTATTGCACTTGTATTAGTGTGGAAAAACCACTTTTCGCACTTGTGTTAGTGTTGGAAAACCACTTTTCGCACTTGTGTTAGTGTTGAAAAACCACTTTTCGCACATGTGTTGGTGCAGGAAACCACTTTTGCACTTGTATTATTGTGGAAAAAACACTTTTTGCACTTGTGATAGTGTTGAAAAACCACTTTTCGCACTTGTGTTAGTGTTGAAAAACCACTTTTCGCACTTGTGTTAGTGTTGAAAAACCACTTTTCGCACTTGTGTTGGTACAGGAAACCACCTTTGCACTTATATTAGTGTGGAAAAAACACTTTTTGCACTTGTGATAGTGTTAAAAAACCACTTTTCGCACTTGTGTTAGTGTTGAAAAACCACTTTTCGCACTTGTGTTGGTGCAGGAAACCACTTTTGCACTTGTATTAGTGTGGAAAAACCACTTTTCGCACTTGTGTTAGTGTTGAAAGACCACTTTTCGCACTTGTGTTAGTGTTGAAAAACCACTTTTTGCACTTGTGTTGGAGCAGGAAACCACTTTTGCACTTGTATTAGTGTGGAAAAACACTTTTTGCACTTGTGATAGTTGAAAAACCACTTTTCGCACTTGTGTTAGTGTTCAAAAACCACTTTTTGCCCTTGTGTTGGTGCAGGAAACCACTTTTGCACTTGTATTAGTGTGGAAAAAACACTTTTTGCACTTGTGATAGTGTTGAAAAACCACTTTTCGCACTTGTGTTAGTGTTGAAAAACCACTTTTCGCACTTGTGTTAGTGTTGAAAAACCACTTTTCGCACTTGTGTTGGTGCAGGAAACCACTTTTGCACTTGTATTAGTGTGGAAAAAACACTTTTTGCACTTGTGTTAATGTTGAAAAACCACTTTTCGCACTTGTGTTGGTGCAGGAAACCACTTTTGCACTTGTATTAGTGTGGAAAAAACACTTTTCGCACTTGTGTTAATGTTGAAAAACCACTTTTCGCACTTGTGTTAGTGTTGAAAAACCACTTTTCGCTCTTGTGTTAGTGTTGAAAAACCACTTTTCGCACTTGTGTTGGTGCAGGAAACCACTTTTGCACTTGTATTAGTGTGGAAAAAACACTTTTTGCACTTGTGATAGTGTTGAAAAACCACTTTTCGCACTTGTGTTAGTGTTGAAAAACCACTTTTCGCACTTGTGTTGGTGCAGGAAACCACTTTTGCACTTGTATTAGTGTGGAAAAAACACTTTTCGCACTTGTGTTAGTGTTGAAAAACCACTTTTCGCACTTGTGTTAGTGTTGAAAAACCACTTTTCGCACTTGTGTTGGTGCAGGAAACCACTTTTGCACTTGTATTAGTGTGGCAAAAACACTTTTCGCACTTGTGTTAGTGTTGAAAAACCACTTTTCGCACTTGTGTTAGTGTTGAAAAACGACTTTTCGCACTTGTGTTGGTGCAGGAAACCACTTTTGCACTTGTATTAGTGTGGAAAAACCACTTTTCGCACTTGTGTTAGTGTTGAAAAACCACTTTTCGCACTTGTGTTAGTGTTGAAAAACCACTTTTCGCAATTGTGTTGGTGCAGGAAACCAGTTTTGCACTTGTATTAGTGTGGGAAAAACACTTTTTGCACTTGTAATAGTGTTGAAAAACCACTTTTCGCACTTGTGTTAGTGTTGAAAATCCACTTTTCGCACTTGTGTTGGTGCAGGAAACCACTTTTGCACTTGTATTAGTGTGGAAAAACCACTTTTCGCACTTGTATTAGTGTGGAAAAAACACTTTTTGCACTTGTGATAGTGTTGAAAAACCACTTTTCGCACTTGTGTTAGTGTTGAAAAACCACTTTTCGCACTTGTGTTAGTGTTGAAAAACCACTTTTCGCACTTGTGTTAGTGTTGATAAACCACTTTTCGCACTTGTGTTAGTGTTGAAAAACCACTTTTTGCACTTGTGTTGGAGCAGGAAACCACTTTTGCACTTGTATTAGTGTGGCAAAACCACTTTTCGCACTTGTGTTAGTGTTGAAAAACCACTTTTCGCACTTGTGTTAGTGTTGAAAAACCACTTTTCGCACTTGTGTTGGTGCAGGAAACCACTTTTGCAGTTGTATTAGTGTGGAAAAAACACTTTTCGCACTTGTATTAGTGTGGAAAAAACACTTTTTGCACTTGTGATAGTGTTGAAAAACCACTTTTCGCACTTGTGTTAGTGTTGAAAAACCACTTTTCGCACTTGTGTTAGTGTTGAAAAACCACTTTTCGCACTTGTGTTAGTGTTGATAAGCCACTTTTCGCACTTGTGTTAGTGTTGAAAAACCACTTTTTGCACTTGTGTTGGAGCAGGAAACCACTTTTGCACGTGTATTAGTGTGGCAAAACCACTTTTCGCACTTGTGTTAGTGTTGAAAAACCACTTTTCGCACTTGTGTTAGTGTTGAAAAACCACTTTTCGCACTTGTGTTGGTGCAGGAAACCACTTTTGCACTTGTATTAGTGTGGAAAAAACACTTTTCGCACTTGTGTTAATGTTGAAAAACCACTTTTCGCACTTGTGTTAGTGTTGAAAAACCACTTTTCGCACTTGTGTTAGTGTTGAAAAACCACTTTTCGCACTTGTGTTGGTGCAGGAAACCACTTTTGCACTTGTATTAGTGTGGAAAAAACACTTTTTGTACTTGTGATAGTGTTGAAAAACCACTTTTCGCACTTGTGTTAGTGTTGAAAAACCACTTTTCGCACTTGTGTTGGTGCAGGAAACCACTTTTGCACTTGTATTAGTGTGGAAAAAACACTTTTCGCACTTGTGTTAGTGTTGAAAAACCACTTTTCGCACTTGTGTTAGTGTTGAAAAACCACTTTTCGCACATGTGTTGGTGCAGGAAACCACTTTTGCACTTGTATTATTGTGGAAAAAACACTTTTTGCACTTGTGTTAGTGTTGAAAAACCACTTTTCACACTTGTGTTGGTGCAGGAAACCACTATTGCACTTGTATTAGTGTGGAAAAAACACTTTTTGCACTTTTGATAGTGTTGAAAAACCACTTTTCACACTTGTGTTGGTGCAGGAAACCACTATTGCACTTGTATTAGTGTGGAAAAACCACTTTTCGCACTTGTGTTAGTGTTGGAAAACCACTTTTCGCACTTGTGTTAGTGTTGAAAAACCACTTTTCGCACATGTGTTGGTGCAGGAAACCACTTTTGCACTTGTATTATTGTGGAAAAAACACTTTTTGCACTTGTGATAGTGTTGAAAAACCACTTTTCGCACTTGTGTTAGTGTTGAAAAACCACTTTTCGCACTTGTGTTAGTGTTGAAAAACCACTTTTCACACTTGTGTTTGTGTTGAAAAACCACTTTTCGCACTTGTGTTGGTGCAGGAAACCACTTATCGCACTTGTGTTAGTGTTGAAAAACCACTTTTCGCACTTGTGTTAGTGTCGAAAAACCACTTTTCGCACTTGTGTTAGTGTTGAAAAACCACTTTTCGCACATGTGTTGGTGCAGGAAACCACTTTTGCACTTGTATTAGTGTGGAAAAACCACTTTTTGCACTTGTGTTAGTGTTGAAAAGCCACTTTTCGCACTTGTGTTAGTGTTGAAAAACCACTTTTCGCACTTGTGTTGGTGCAGGAAACAACTTTTGCACTTGTATTAGTGTGGAAAAACCACTTTTTACACTTGTGTTATTGTTGAAAAACAACTTTTCGCACTTGTGTTAGTGTTGTAAAACCACTTTTCGCACTTGTGTTAGTGTCGAAAAACCACTTTTCGCACTTGTGTTAGTGTTGAAAAACCACTTTTCGCACATGTGTTGGTGCAGGAAACCACTTTTGCACTTGTATTAGTGTGGAAAAACCACTTTTTGCACTTGTGTTAGTGTTGAAAAGCCACTTTACGCACTTGTGTTAGTGTTGAAAAACCACTTTTCGCACTTGTGTTGGTGCAGGAAACAACTTTTGCACTTGTATTAGTGTGGAAAAACCACTTTTTACACTTGTGTTAGTGTTGAAAAACAACTTTTCGCACTTGTGTTAGTGTTGTAAAACCACTTTTCGCACTTGTGTTAGTGTTGAAAAACCACTTTTCGCACTTGTGTTAGTGTTGAAAAACCACTTTTTGCACTTGTACTGGTGCAGGAAACCACTTTTGCACTTGTATTAGTGTGGAAAAAACACTTTTTGCACTTGTGTTAGTGTTGAAAAGCCACTTTTCGCACTTGTGTTAGTGTTGTAAAACCACTTTTCACACTTGTGTTGGTGCAGGAAACCACTTTTCCACTTGTATTAGTGTGGAAAAACCACTTTTCGCACTTGTGTTAGTGTTGAAAAGCCACTTTTCGCACTTGTGTTAGTGTTGTAAAACCACTTTTCGCACTTGTGTTGGTGCAGGAAACCACTTTTGCACTTGTATTCGTGTGGAAAAACCACTTTTCGCACTTGTGTTAGTGTTGAAAAACCACTTTTCGCACTTGTGTTAGTGTTGAAAAACCACTTTTCGCACTTGTGTTAGTGTTAAAAAACCACTTTTCGCACTTGTGTTGGTGCAGGAAACCACTTTTGCACTTGTATTAGTGTGGAAAAAACACTTTTCGCACTTGTGTTAATGTTGAAAAACCACTTTTCGCACTTGTGTTAGTGTTGAAAAACCACTTTTCGCACTTGTGTTGGTGCAGGAAACCACTTTTGCACTTGTATTAGTGTGGAAAAAACACTTTTTGTACTTGTGATAGTGTTGAAAAACCACTTTTCGCACTTGTGTTAGTGTTGAAAAACCACTTTTCGCACTTGTGTTGGTGCAGGAAACCACTTTTGCACTTGTATTAGTGTGGAAAAAACACTTTTCGCACTTGTGTTAGTGTTGGAAAACCACTTTTCGCACTTGTGTTAGTGTTGTAAAACCACTTTTCACACTTGTGTTGGTGCAGGAAACCACTTTTCCACTTGAATTAGTGTGGAAAAAACACTTTTCGCTCTTGTGGTGTTGAAAAAGCACTTTTCGCACTTGTGTTAGTGTTCAAAAACCACTTTTCGCACTTGTGTTAGTGTTGAAAAACCACTTTTCGCACTTGTGTTGGTGCAGGAAACCACTTATCGCACTTGTGTTAGTGTTGAAAAACCACTTTTCGCACTTGTGTTAGTGTCGAAAAACCACTTTTCGCACTTGTGTTAGTGTTGAAAAACCACTTTTCGCACATGTGTTGGTGCAGGAAACCACTTTTGCACTTGTATTAGTGTGGAAAAACCACTTTTTGCACTTGTGTTAGTGTTGAAAAGCCACTTTTCGCACTTGTGTTAGTGTTGAAAAACCACTTTTCGCACTTGTGTTGGTGCAGGAAACAACTTTTGCACTTGTATTAGTGTGGAAAAACCACTTTTTACACTTGTGTTAGTGTTGAAAAACAACTTTTCGCACTTGTGTTAGTGTTGTAAAACCACTTTTCGCACTTGTGATAGTGTTGAAAAACCACTTTTCGCACTTGTGTTAGTGTTGTAAAACCACTTTTCACACTTGTGTTGGTGCAGGAAACCACTTTTCCACTTGAATTAGTGTGGAAAAAACACTTTTCGCTCTTGTGTTAGTGTTGAAAAAGCACTTTTTGCACTTGTGTTAGTGTTCAAAAACCACTTTTCGCACTTGTGTTAGTGTTGAAAAACCACTTTTCGCACTTGTGTTGGTGCAGGAAACCACTTATCGCACTTGTGTTAGTGTTGAAAAACTACTTTTCACACTTGTGTTAGTGTCGAAAAACCACTTTTCGCACTTGTGTTAGTGTTGAAAAACCACTTTTCGCACATGTGTTGGTGCAGGAAACCACTTTTGCACTTGTATTAGTGTGGAAAAACCACTTTTTGCACTTGTGTTAGTGTTGAAAAGCCACTTTACGCACTTGTGTTAGTGTTGAAAAACCACTTTTCGCACTTGTGTTGGTGCAGGAAACAACTTTTGCACTTGTATTAGTGTGGAAAAACCACTTTTTACACTTGTGTTAGTGTTGAAAAACAACTTTTCGCACTTGTGTTAGTGTTGTAAAACCACTTTTCGCACTTGTGTTAGTGTTGAAAAACCACTTTTCGCACTTGTGTTAGTGTTGAAAAACCACTTTTTGCACTTGTACTGGTGCAGGAAACCACTTTTGCACTTGTATTAGTGTGGAAAAAACACTTTTTGCACTTGTGTTAGTGTTGAAAAGCCACTTTTCGCACTTGTGTTAGTGTTGTAAAACCACTTTTCACACTTGTGTTGGTGCAGGAAACCACTTTTCCACTTGTATTAGTGTGGAAAAACCACTTTTCGCACTTGTGTTAGTGTTGAAAAGCCACTTTTCGCACTTGTGTTAGTGTTGTAAAACCACTTTTCGCACTTGTGTTGGTGCAGGAAACCACTTTTGCACTTGTATTCGTGTGGAAAAACCACTTTTCGCACTTGTGTTAGTGTTGAAAAACCACTTTTCGCACTTGTGTTAGTGTTGAAAAACCACTTTTCGCACTTGTGTTAGTGTTAAAAAACCACTTTTCGCACTTGTGTTGGTGCAGGAAACCACTTTTGCACTTGTATTAGTGTGGAAAAAACACTTTTCGCACTTGTGTTAATGTTGAAAAACCACTTTTCGCACTTGTGTTAGTGTTGAAAAACCACTTTTCGCACTTGTGTTGGTGCAGGAAACCACTTTTGCACTTGTATTAGTGTGGAAAAAACACTTTTTGTACTTGTGATAGTGTTGAAAAACCACTTTTCGCACTTGTGTTAGTGTTGAAAAACCACTTTTCGCACTTGTGTTGGTGCAGGAAACCACTTTTGCACTTTTATTAGTGTGGAAAAAACACTTTTCGCACTTGTGTTAGTGTTGAAAAACCACTTTTCGCACTTGTGTTAGTGTTGAAAAACCACTTTTCGCACATGTGTTGGTGCAGGAAACCACTTTTGCACTTGTATTATTGTGGAAAAAACACTTTTTGCACTTGTGTTAGTGTTGAAAAACCACTTTTCACACTTGTGTTGGTGCAGGAAACCACTTTTGCACTTGTATTAGTGTGGAAAAAACACTTTTCGCACTTGTGTTAATGTTGAAAAACCACTTTTCGCACTTGTGTTAGTGTTGAAAAACCACTTTTCGCACTTGTGTTAGTGTTGAAAAACCACTTTTCGCACTTGTGTTGGTGCAGGAAACCACTTTTGCACTTGTATTAGTGTGGAAAAAACACTTTTTGTACTTGTGATAGTGTTGAAAAACCACTTTTCGCACTTGTGTTAGTGTTGAAAAACCACTTTTCGCACTTGTGTTGGTGCAGGAAACCACTTTTGCACTTGTATTAGTGTGGAAAAAACACTTTTCGCACTTGTGTTAGTGTTGAAAAACCACTTTTCGCACTTGTGTTAGTGTTGAAAAACCACTTTTCGCACATGTGTTGGTGCAGGAAACCACTTTTGCACTTGTATTATTGTGGAAAAAACACTTTTTGCACTTGTGTTAGTGTTGAAAAACCACTTTTCACACTTGTGTTGGTGCAGGAAACCACTATTGCACTTGTATTAGTGTGGAAAAAACACTTTTTGCACTTTTGATAGTGTTGAAAAACCACTTTTCACACTTGTGTTGGTGCAGGAAACCACTATTGCACTTGTATTAGTGTGGAAAAACCACTTTTCGCACTTGTGTTAGTGTTGGAAAACCACTTTTCGCACTTGTGTTAGTGTTGAAAAACCACTTTTCGCACATGTGTTGGTGCAGGAAACCACTTTTGCACTTGTATTATTGTGGAAAAAACACTTTTTGCACTTGTGATAGTGTTGAAAAACCACTTTTCGCACTTGTGTTAGTGTTGAAAAACCACTTTTCGCACTTGTGTTAGTGTTGAAAAACCACTTTTCGCACTTGTGTTGGTACAGGAAACCACCTTTGCACTTATATTAGTGTGGAAAAAACACTTTTTGCACTTGTGATAGTGTTAAAAAACCACTTTTCGCACTTGTGTTAGTGTTGAAAAACCACTTTTCGCACTTGTGTTGGTGCAGGAAACCACTTTTGCACTTGTATTAGTGTGGAAAAACCACTTTTCGCACTTGTGTTAGTGTTGAAAGACCACTTTTCGCACTTGTGTTAGTGTTGAAAAACCACTTTTTGCACTTGTGTTGGAGCAGGAAACCACTTTTGCACTTGTATTAGTGTGGAAAAACACTTTTTGCACTTGTGATAGTTGAAAAACCACTTTCCGCACTTGTGTTAGTGTTCAAAAACCACTTTTTGCCCTTGTGTTGGTGCAGGAAACCACTTTTGCACTTGTATTAGTGTGGAAAAAACACTTTTTGCACTTGTGATAGTGTTGAAAAACCACTTTTCGCACTTGTGTTAGTGTTGAAAAACCACTTTTCGCACTTGTGTTAGTGTTGAAAAACCACTTTTCGCACTTGTGTTGGTGCAGGAAACCACTTTTGCACTTGTATTAGTGTGGAAAAAACACTTTTTGCACTTGTGTTAATGTTGAAAAACCACTTTTCGCACTTGTGTTGGTGCAGGAAACCACTTTTGCACTTGTATTAGTGTGGAAAAAACACTTTTCGCACTTGTGTTAATGTTGAAAAACCACTTTTCGCACTTGTGTTAGTGTTGAAAAACCACTTTTCGCACTTGTGTTAGTGTTGAAAAACCACTTTTCGCACTTGTGTTGGTGCAGGAAACCACTTTTGCACTTGTATTAGTGTGGAAAAAACACTTTTTGCACTTGTGATAGTGTTGAAAAACCACTTTTCGCACTTGTGTTAGTGTTGAAAAACCACTTTTCGCACTTGTGTTGGTGCAGGAAACCACTTTTGCACTTGTATTAGTGTGGAAAAAACACTTTTCGCACTTGTGTTAGTGTTGAAAAACCACTTTTCGCACTTGTGTTAGTGTTGAAAAACCACTTTTCGCACTTGTGTTGGTGCAGGAAACCACTTTTGCACTTGTATTAGTGTGGCAAAAACACTTTTCGCACTTGTGTTAGTGTTGAAAAACCACTTTTCGCACTTGTGTTAGTGTTGAAAAACGACTTTTCGCACTTGTGTTGGTGCAGGAAACCACTTTTGCACTTGTATTAGTGTGGAAAAACCACTTTTCGCACTTGTGTTAGTGTTGAAAAACCACTTTTCGCACTTGTGTTAGTGTTGAAAAACCACTTTTCGCAATTGTGTTGGTGCAGGAAACCAGTTTTGCACTTGTATTAGTGTGGGAAAAACACTTTTTGCACTTGTAATAGTGTTGAAAAACCACTTTTCGCACTTGTGTTAGTGTTGAAAATCCACTTTTCGCACTTGTGTTGGTGCAGGAAACCACTTTTGCACTTGTATTAGTGTGGAAAAACCACTTTTCGCACTTGTATTAGTGTGGAAAAAACACTTTTTGCACTTGTGATAGTGTTGAAAAACCACTTTTCGCACTTGTGTTAGTGTTGAAAAACCACTTTTCGCACTTGTGTTAGTGTTGAAAAACCACTTTTCGCACTTGTGTTAGTGTTGATAAACCACTTTTCGCACTTGTGTTAGTGTTGAAAAACCACTTTTTGCACTTGTGTTGGAGCAGGAAACCACTTTTGCACTTGTATTAGTGTGGCAAAACCACTTTTCGCACTTGTGTTAGTGTTGAAAAACCACTTTTCGCACTTGTGTTAGTGTTGAAAAACCACTTTTCGCACTTGTGTTGGTGCAGGAAACCACTTTTGCAGTTGTATTAGTGTGGAAAAAACACTTTTCGCACTTGTATTAGTGTGGAAAAAACACTTTTTGCACTTGTGATAGTGTTGAAAAACCACTTTTCGCACTTGTGTTAGTGTTGAAAAACCACTTTTCGCACTTGTGTTAGTGTTGAAAAACCACTTTTCGCACTTGTGTTAGTGTTGATAAGCCACTTTTCGCACTTGTGTTAGTGTTGAAAAACCACTTTTTGCACTTGTGTTGGAGCAGGAAACCACTTTTGCACGTGTATTAGTGTGGCAAAACCACTTTTCGCACTTGTGTTAGTGTTGAAAAACCACTTTTCGCACTTGTGTTAGTGTTGAAAAACCACTTTTCGCACTTGTGTTGGTGCAGGAAACCACTTTTGCACTTGTATTAGTGTGGAAAAAACACTTTTCGCACTTGTGTTAATGTTGAAAAACCACTTTTCGCACTTGTGTTAGTGTTGAAAAACCACTTTTCGCACTTGTGTTAGTGTTGAAAAACCACTTTTCGCACTTGTGTTGGTGCAGGAAACCACTTTTGCACTTGTATTAGTGTGGAAAAAACACTTTTTGTACTTGTGATAGTGTTGAAAAACCACTTTTCGCACTTGTGTTAGTGTTGAAAAACCACTTTTCGCACTTGTGTTGGTGCAGGAAACCACTTTTGCACTTGTATTAGTGTGGAAAAAACACTTTTCGCACTTGTGTTAGTGTTGAAAAACCACTTTTCGCACTTGTGTTAGTGTTGAAAAACCACTTTTCGCACATGTGTTGGTGCAGGAAACCACTTTTGCACTTGTATTATTGTGGAAAAAACACTTTTTGCACTTGTGTTAGTGTTGAAAAACCACTTTTCACACTTGTGTTGGTGCAGGAAACCACTATTGCACTTGTATTAGTGTGGAAAAAACACTTTTTGCACTTTTGATAGTGTTGAAAAACCACTTTTCACACTTGTGTTGGTGCAGGAAACCACTATTGCACTTGTATTAGTGTGGAAAAACCACTTTTCGCACTTGTGTTAGTGTTGGAAAACCACTTTTCGCACTTGTGTTAGTGTTGAAAAACCACTTTTCGCACATGTGTTGGTGCAGGAAACCACTTTTGCACTTGTATTATTGTGGAAAAAACACTTTTTGCACTTGTGATAGTGTTGAAAAACCACTTTTCGCACTTGTGTTAGTGTTGAAAAACCACTTTTCGCACTTGTGTTAGTGTTGAAAAACCACTTTTCACACTTGTGTTTGTGTTGAAAAACCACTTTTCGCACTTGTGTTGGTGCAGGAAACCACTTATCGCACTTGTGTTAGTGTTGAAAAACCACTTTTCGCACTTGTGTTAGTGTCGAAAAACCACTTTTCGCACTTGTGTTAGTGTTGAAAAACCACTTTTCGCACATGTGTTGGTGCAGGAAACCACTTTTGCACTTGTATTAGTGTGGAAAAACCACTTTTTGCACTTGTGTTAGTGTTGAAAAGCCACTTTTCGCACTTGTGTTAGTGTTGAAAAACCACTTTTCGCACTTGTGTTGGTGCAGGAAACAACTTTTGCACTTGTATTAGTGTGGAAAAACCACTTTTTACACTTGTGTTATTGTTGAAAAACAACTTTTCGCACTTGTGTTAGTGTTGTAAAACCACTTTTCGCACTTGTGTTAGTGTTGAAAAACCACTTTTCGCACTTGTGTTAGTGTTGAAAAACCACTTTTTGCACTTGTACTGGTGCAGGAAACCACTTTTGCACTTGTATTAGTGTGGAAAAAACACTTTTTGCACTTGTGATAGTGTTGAAAAACCACTTTTCGCACTTGTGTTAGTGTTGTAAAACCACTTTTCACACTTGTGTTGGTGCAGGAAACCACTTTTCCACTTGTATTAGTGTGGAAAAAACACTTTTTGCACTTGTGATAGTGTTGAAAAACCACTTTTCGCACTTGTGTTAGTGTTGTAAAACCACTTTTCACACTTGTGTTGGTGCAGGAAACCACTTTTCCACTTGAATTAGTGTGGAAAAAACACTTTTCGCTCTTGTGGTGTTGAAAAAGCACTTTTCGCACTTGTGTTAGTGTTCAAAAACCACTTTTCGCACTTGTGTTAGTGTTGAAAAACCACTTTTCGCACTTGTGTTGGTGCAGGAAACCACTTATCGCACTTGTGTTAGTGTTGAAAAACCACTTTTCGCACTTGTGTTAGTGTCGAAAAACCACTTTTCGCACTTGTGTTAGTGTTGAAAAACCACTTTTCGCACATGTGTTGGTGCAGGAAACCACTTTTGCACTTGTATTAGTGTGGAAAAACCACTTTTTGCACTTGTGTTAGTGTTGAAAAGCCACTTTTCGCACTTGTGTTAGTGTTGAAAAACCACTTTTCGCACTTGTGTTGGTGCAGGAAACAACTTTTGCACTTGTATTAGTGTGGAAAAACCACTTTTTACACTTGTGTTAGTGTTGAAAAACAACTTTTCGCACTTGTGTTAGTGTTGTAAAACCACTTTTCGCACTTGTGTTAGTGTTGAAAAACCACTTTTCGCACTTGTGTTAGTGTTGAAAAACCACTTTTTGCACTTGTACTGGTGCAGGAAACCACTTTTGCACTTGTATTAGTGTGGAAAAAACACTTTTTGCACTTGTGTTAGTGTTGAAAAGCCACTTTTCGCACTTGTGTTAGTGTTGTAAAACCACTTTTCACACTTGTGTTGGTGCAGGAAACCACTTTTCCACTTGTATTAGTGTGGAAAAAACACTTTTTGCACTTGTGATAGTGTTGAAAAACCACTTTTCGCACTTGTGTTAGTGTTGTAAAACCACTTTTCACACTTGTGTTGGTGCAGGAAACCACTTTTCCACTTGAATTAGTGTGGAAAAAACACTTTTCGCTCTTGTGTTAGTGTTGAAAAAGCACTTTTTGCACTTGTGTTAGTGTTCAAAAACCACTTTTCGCACTTGTGTTAGTGTTGAAAAACCACTTTTCGCACTTGTGTTGGTGCAGGAAACCACTTATCGCACTTGTGTTAGTGTTGAAAAACCACTTTTCGCACTTGTGTTAGTGTCGAAAAACCACTTTTCGCACTTGTGTTAGTGTTGAAAAACCACTTTTCGCACATGTGTTGGTGCAGGAAACCACTTTTGCACTTGTATTAGTGTGGAAAAACCACTTTTTGCACTTGTGTTAGTGTTGAAAAGCCACTTTACGCACTTGTGTTAGTGTTGAAAAACCACTTTTCGCACTTGTGTTGGTGCAGGAAACAACTTTTGCACTTGTATTAGTGTGGAAAAACCACTTTTTACACTTGTGTTAGTGTTGAAAAACAACTTTTCGCACTTGTGTTAGTGTTGTAAAACCACTTTTCGCACTTGTGTTAGTGTTGAAAAACCACTTTTCGCACTTGTGTTAGTGTTGAAAAACCACTTTTTGCACTTGTACTGGTGCAGGAAACCACTTTTGCACTTGTATTAGTGTGGAAAAAACACTTTTTGCACTTGTGTTAGTGTTGAAAAGCCACTTTTCGCACTTGTGTTAGTGTTGTAAAACCACTTTCCACACTTGTGTTGGTGCAGGAAACCACTTTTCCACTTGTATTAGTGTGGAAAAACCACTTTTCGCACTTGTGTTAGTGTTGAAAAGTCACTTTTCGCACTTGTGTTAGTGTTGTAAAACCACTTTTCGCACTTGTGTTGGTGCAGGAAACCACTTTTGCACTTGTATTCGTGTGGAAAAACCACTTTTCGCACTTGTGTTAGTGTTGAAAAACCACTTTTCGCACTTGTGTTAGTGTTGAAAAACCACTTTTCGCACTTGTGTTAGTGTTAAAAAACCACTTTTCGCACTTGTGTTGGTGCAGGAAACCACTTTTGCACTTGTATTAGTGTGGAAAAAACACTTTTCGCACTTGTGTTAATGTTGAAAAACCACTTTTCGCACTTGTGTTAGTGTTGAAAAACCACTTTTCGCACTTGTGTTGGTGCAGGAAACCACTTTTGCACTTGTATTAGTGTGGAAAAAACACTTTTTGTACTTGTGATAGTGTTGAAAAACCACTTTTCGCACTTGTGTTAGTGTTGAAAAACCACTTTTCGCACTTGTGTTGGTGCAGGAAACCACTTTTGCACTTGTATTAGTGTGGAAAAAACACTTTTCGCACTTGTGTTAGTGTTGAAAAACCACTTTTCGCACTTGTGTTAGTGTTGAAAAACCACTTTTCGCACATGTGTTGGTGCAGGAAACCACTTTTGCACTTGTATTATTGTGGAAAAAACACTTTTTGCACTTGTGTTAGTGTTGAAAAACCACTTTTCACACTTGTGTTGGTGCAGGAAACCACTTTTGCACTTGTATTAGTGTGGAAAAAACACTTTTCGCACTTGTGTTAATGTTGAAAAACCACTTTTCGCACTTGTGTTAGTGTTGAAAAACCACTTTTCGCACTTGTGTTAGTGTTGAAAAACCACTTTTCGCACTTGTGTTGGTGCAGGAAACCACTTTTGCACTTGTATTAGTGTGGAAAAAACACTTTTTGTACTTGTGATAGTGTTGAAAAACCACTTTTCGCACTTGTGTTAGTGTTGAAAAACCACTTTTCGCACTTGTGTTGGTGCAGGAAACCACTTTTGCACTTGTATTAGTGTGGAAAAAACACTTTTCGCACTTGTGTTAGTGTTGAAAAACCACTTTTCGCACTTGTGTTAGTGTTGAAAAACCACTTTTCGCACATGTGTTGGTGCAGGAAACCACTTTTGCACTTGTATTATTGTGGAAAAAACACTTTTTGCACTTGTGTTAGTGTTGAAAAACCACTTTTCACACTTGTGTTGGTGCAGGAAACCACTATTGCACTTGTATTAGTGTGGAAAAACCACTTTTCGCACTTGTGTTAGTGTTGAAAAACCACTTTTCGCACATGTGTTGGTGCAGGAAACCACTTTTGCACTTGTATTAGTGTGGAAAAACCACTTTTTGCACTTGTGTTAGTGTTGAAAAGCCACTTTACGCACTTGTGTTAGTGTTGAAAAACCACTTTTCGCACTTGTGTTGGTGCAGGAAACAACTTTTGCACTTGTATTAGTGTGGAAAAACCACTTTTTACACTTGTGTTAGTGTTGAAAAACAACTTTTCGCACTTGTGTTAGTGTTGTAAAACCACTTTTCGCACTTGTGTTAGTGTTGAAAAACCACTTTTCGCACTTGTGTTAGTGTTGAAAAACCACTTTTTGCACTTGTACTGGTGCAGGAAACCACTTTTGCACTTGTATTAGTGTGGAAAAAACACTTTTTGCACTTGTGTTAGTGTTGAAAAGCCACTTTTCGCACTTGTGTTAGTGTTGTAAAACCACTTTTCACACTTGTGTTGGTGCAGGAAACCACTTTTCCACTTGTATTAGTGTGGAAAAACCACTTTTCGCACTTGTGTTAGTGTTGAAAAGCCACTTTTCGCACTTGTGTTAGTGTTGTAAAACCACTTTTCGCACTTGTGTTGGTGCAGGAAACCACTTTTGCACTTGTATTCGTGTGGAAAAACCACTTTTCGCACTTGTGTTAGTGTTGAAAAACCACTTTTCGCACTTGTGTTAGTGTTGAAAAACCACTTTTCGCACTTGTGTTAGTGTTAAAAAACCACTTTTCGCACTTGTGTTGGTGCAGGAAACCACTTTTGCACTTGTATTAGTGTGGAAAAAACACTTTTCGCACTTGTGTTAATGTTGAAAAACCACTTTTCGCACTTGTGTTAGTGTTGAAAAACCACTTTTCGCACTTGTGTTGGTGCAGGAAACCACTTTTGCACTTGTATTAGTGTGGAAAAAACACTTTTTGTACTTGTGATAGTGTTGAAAAACCACTTTTCGCACTTGTGTTAGTGTTGAAAAACCACTTTTCGCACTTGTGTTGGTGCAGGAAACCACTTTTGCACTTGTATTAGTGTGGAAAAAACACTTTTCGCACTTGTGTTAGTGTTGAAAAACCACTTTTCGCACTTGTGTTAGTGTTGAAAAACCACTTTTCGCACATGTGTTGGTGCAGGAAACCACTTTTGCACTTGTATTATTGTGGAAAAAACACTTTTTGCACTTGTGTTAGTGTTGAAAAACCACTTTTCACACTTGTGTTGGTGCAGGAAACCACTTTTGCACTTGTATTAGTGTGGAAAAAACACTTTTCGCACTTGTGTTAATGTTGAAAAACCACTTTTCGCACTTGTGTTAGTGTTGAAAAACCACTTTTCGCACTTGTGTTAGTGTTGAAAAACCACTTTTCGCACTTGTGTTGGTGCAGGAAACCACTTTTGCACTTGTATTAGTGTGGAAAAAACACTTTTTGTACTTGTGATAGTGTTGAAAAACCACTTTTCGCACTTGTGTTAGTGTTGAAAAACCACTTTTCGCACTTGTGTTGGTGCAGGAAACCACTTTTGCACTTGTATTAGTGTGGAAAAAACACTTTTCGCACTTGTGTTAGTGTTGAAAAACCACTTTTCGCACTTGTGTTAGTGTTGAAAAACCACTTTTCGCACATGTGTTGGTGCAGGAAACCACTTTTGCACTTGTATTATTGTGGAAAAAACACTTTTTGCACTTGTGTTAGTGTTGAAAAACCACTTTTCACACTTGTGTTGGTGCAGGAAACCACTATTGCACTTGTATTAGTGTGGAAAAAACACTTTTTGCACTTTTGATAGTGTTGAAAAACCACTTTTCACACTTGTGTTGGTGCAGGAAACCACTATTGCACTTGTATTAGTGTGGAAAAACCACTTTTCGCACTTGTGTTAGTGTTGGAAAACCACTTTTCGCACTTGTGTTAGTGTTGAAAAACCACTTTTCGCACATGTGTTGGTGCAGGAAACCACTTTTGCACTTGTATTATTGTGGAAAAAACACTTTTTGCACTTGTGATAGTGTTGAAAAACCACTTTTCGCACTTGTGTTAGTGTTGAAAAACCACTTTTCGCACTTGTGTTAGTGTTGAAAAACCACTTTTCGCACTTGTGTTGGTACAGGAAACCACCTTTGCACTTATATTAGTGTGGAAAAAACACTTTTTGCACTTGTGATAGTGTTAAAAAACCACTTTTCACACTTGTGTTAGTGTTGAAAAACCACTTTTCGCACTTGTGTTGGTGCAGGAAACCACTTTTGCACTTGTATTAGTGTGGAAAAACCACTTTTCGCACTTGTGTTAGTGTTGAAAAACCACTTTTCGCACTTGTGTTAGTGTTGAAAAACCACTTTTTGCACTTGTGTTGGAGCAGGAAACCACTTTTGCACTTGTATTAGTGTGGAAAAACACTTTTTGCACTTGTGATAGTTGAAAAACCACTTTTCGCACTTGTGTTAGTGTTCAAAAACCACTTTTTGCCCTTGTGTTGGTGCAGGAAACCACTTTTGCACTTGTATTAGTGTGGAAAAAACACTTTTTGCACTTGTGATAGTGTTGAAAAACCACTTTTCGCACTTGTGTTAGTGTTGAAAAACCACTTTTCGCACTTGTGTTAGTGTTGAAAAACCACTTTTCGCACTTGTGTTGGTGCAGGAAACCACTTTTGCACTTGTATTAGTGTGGAAAAAACACTTTTTGCACTTGTGTTAATGTTGAAAAACCACTTTTCGCACTTGTGTTGGTGCAGGAAACCACTTTTGCACTTGTATTAGTGTGGAAAAAACACTTTTCGCACTTGTGTTAATGTTGAAAAACCACTTTTCGCACTTGTGTTAGTGTTGAAAAACCACTTTTCGCACTTGTGTTAGTGTTGAAAAACCACTTTTCGCACTTGTGTTGGTGCAGGAAACCACTTTTGCACTTGTATTAGTGTGGAAAAAACACTTTTTGCACTTGTGATAGTGTTGAAAAACCACTTTTCGCACTTGTGTTAGTGTTGAAAAACCACTTTTCGCACTTGTGTTGGTGCAGGAAACCACTTTTGCACTTGTATTAGTGTGGAAAAAACACTTTTCGCACTTGTGTTAGTGTTGAAAAACCACTTTTCGCACTTGTGTTAGTGTTGAAAAACCACTTTTCGCACTTGTGTTGGTGCAGGAAACCACTTTTGCACTTGTATTAGTGTGGCAAAAACACTTTTCGCACTTGTGTTAGTGTTGAAAAACCACTTTTCGCACTTGTGTTAGTGTTGAAAAACGACTTTTCGCACTTGTGTTGGTGCAGGAAACCACTTTTGCACTTGTATTAGTGTGGAAAAACCACTTTTCGCACTTGTGTTAGTGTTGAAAAACCACTTTTCGCACTTGTGTTAGTGTTGAAAAACCACTTTTCGCAATTGTGTTGGTGCAGGAAACCAGTTTTGCACTTGTATTAGTGTGGGAAAAACACTTTTTGCACTTGTAATAGTGTTGAAAAACCACTTTTCGCACTTGTGTTAGTGTTGAAAATCCACTTTTCGCACTTGTGTTGGTGCAGGAAACCACTTTTGCACTTGTATTAGTGTGGAAAAACCACTTTTCGCACTTGTATTAGTGTGGAAAAAACACTTTTTGCACTTGTGATAGTGTTGAAAAACCACTTTTCGCACTTGTGTTAGTGTTGAAAAACCACTTTTCGCACTTGTGTTAGTGTTGAAAAACCACTTTTCGCACTTGTGTTAGTGTTGATAAACCACTTTTCGCACTTGTGTTAGTGTTGAAAAACCACTTTTTGCACTTGTGTTGGAGCAGGAAACCACTTTTGCACTTGTATTAGTGTGGCAAAACCACTTTTCGCACTTGTGTTAGTGTTGAAAAACCACTTTTCGCACTTGTGTTAGTGTTGAAAAACCACTTTTCGCACTTGTGTTGGTGCAGGAAACCACTTTTGCACTTGTATTAGTGTGGAAAAAACACTTTTCGCACTTGTATTAGTGTGGAAAAAACACTTTTTGCACTTGTGATAGTGTTGAAAAACCACTTTTCGCACTTGTGTTAGTGTTGAAAAACCACTTTTCGCACTTGTGTTAGTGTTGAAAAACCACTTTTCGCACTTGTGTTAGTGTTGATAAGCCACTTTTCGCACTTGTGTTAGTGTTGAAAAACCACTTTTTGCACTTGTGTTGGAGCAGGAAACCACTTTTGCACGTGTATTAGTGTGGCAAAACCACTTTTCGCACTTGTGTTAGTGTTGAAAAACCACTTTTCGCACTTGTGTTAGTGTTGAAAAACCACTTTTCGCACTTGTGTTGGTGCAGGAAACCACTTTTGCACTTGTATTAGTGTGGAAAAAACACTTTTCGCACTTGTGTTAATGTTGAAAAACCACTTTTCGCACTTGTGTTAGTGTTGAAAAACCACTTTTCGCACTTGTGTTAGTGTTGAAAAACCACTTTTCGCACTTGTGTTGGTGCAGGAAACCACTTTTGCACTTGTATTAGTGTGGAAAAAACACTTTTTGTACTTGTGATAGTGTTGAAAAACCACTTTTCGCACTTGTGTTAGTGTTGAAAAACCACTTTTCGCACTTGTGTTGGTGCAGGAAACCACTTTTGCACTTGTATTAGTGTGGAAAAAACACTTTTCGCACTTGTGTTAGTGTTGAAAAACCACTTTTCGCACTTGTGTTAGTGTTGAAAAACCACTTTTCGCACATGTGTTGGTGCAGGAAACCACTTTTGCACTTGTATTATTGTGGAAAAAACACTTTTTGCACTTGTGTTAGTGTTGAAAAACCACTTTTCACACTTGTGTTGGTGCAGGAAACCACTATTGCACTTGTATTAGTGTGGAAAAAACACTTTTTGCACTTTTGATAGTGTTGAAAAACCACTTTTCACACTTGTGTTGGTGCAGGAAACCACTATTGCACTTGTATTAGTGTGGAAAAACCACTTTTCGCACTTGTGTTAGTGTTGGAAAACCACTTTTCGCACTTGTGTTAGTGTTGAAAAACCACTTTTCGCACATGTGTTGGTGCAGGAAACCACTTTTGCACTTGTATTATTGTGGAAAAAACACTTTTTGCACTTGTGATAGTGTTGAAAAACCACTTTTCGCACTTGTGTTAGTGTTGAAAAACCACTTTTCGCACTTGTGTTAGTGTTGAAAAACCACTTTTCGCACTTGTGTTGGTACAGGAAACCACCTTTGCACTTATATTAGTGTGGAAAAAACACTTTTTGCACTTGTGATAGTGTTAAAAAACCACTTTTCGCACTTGTGTTAGTGTTGAAAAACCACTTTTCGCACTTGTGTTGGTGCAGGAAACCACTTTTGCACTTGTATTAGTGTGGAAAAACCACTTTTCGCACTTGTGTTAGTGTTGAAAGACCACTTTTCGCACTTGTGTTAGTGTTGAAAAACCACTTTTTGCACTTGTGTTGGAGCAGGAAACCACTTTTGCACTTGTATTAGTGTGGAAAAACACTTTTTGCACTTGTGATAGTTGAAAAACCACTTTTCGCACTTGTGTTAGTGTTCAAAAACCACTTTTTGCCCTTGTGTTGGTGCAGGAAACCACTTTTGCACTTGTATTAGTGTGGAAAAACACTTTTTGCACTTGTGATAGTGTTGAAAAACCACTTTTCGCACTTGTGTTAGTGTTGAAAAACCACTTTTCGCACTTGTGTTAGTGTTGAAAAACCACTTTTCGCACTTGTGTTGGTGCAGGAAACCACTTTTGCACTTGTATTAGTGTGGAAAAAACACTTTTTGCACTTGTGTTAATGTTGAAAAACCACTTTTCGCACTTGTGTTGGTGCAGGAAACCACTTTTGCACTTGTATTAGTGTGGAAAAAACACTTTTCGCACTTGTGTTAATGTTGAAAAACCACTTTTCGCACTTGTGTTAGTGTTGAAAAACCACTTTTCGCACTTGTGTTAGTGTTGAAAAACCACTTTTCGCACTTGTGTTGGTGCAGGAAACCACTTTTGCACTTGTATTAGTGTGGAAAAAACACTTTTTGCACTTGTGATAGTGTTGAAAAACCACTTTTCGCACTTGTGTTAGTGTTGAAAAACCACTTTTCGCACTTGTGTTGGTGCAGGAAACCACTTTTGCACTTGTATTAGTGTGGAAAAAACACTTTTCGCACTTGTGTTAGTGTTGAAAAACCACTTTTCGCACTTGTGTTAGTGTTGAAAAACCACTTTTCGCACTTGTGTTGGTGCAGGAAACCACTTTTGCACTTGTATTAGTGTGGCAAAAACACTTTTCGCACTTGTGTTAGTGTTGAAAAACCACTTTTCGCCCTTGTGTTAGTGTTGAAAAACGACTTTTCGCACTTGTGTTGGTGCAGGAAACCACTTTTGCACTTGTATTAGTGTGGAAAAACCACTTTTCGCACTTGTGTTAGTGTTGAAAAACCACTTTTCGCAC
Source organism: Myxine glutinosa (assembly GCF_964187855.1). Classification (NCBI taxonomy): domain Eukaryota; kingdom Metazoa; phylum Chordata; class Myxini; order Myxiniformes; family Myxinidae; genus Myxine; species Myxine glutinosa. Next base: position 133,966 of record NW_027616530.1, read on the forward strand.
TTGTGTTAGTGTTGAAAAACCACTTTTCGCAATTGTGTTGGTGCAGGAAACCAGTTTTGCACTTGTATTAGTGTGGGAAAAACACTTTTTGCACTTGTAATAGTGTTGAAAAACCACTTTTCGCACTTGTGTTAGTGTTGAAAATCCACTTTTCGCACTTGTGTTGGTGCAGGAAACCACTTTTGCACTTGTATTAGTGTGGAAAAACCACTTTTCGCACTTGTATTAGTGTGGAAAAAACACTTTTTGCACTTGTGATAGTGTTGAAAAACCACTTTTCGCACTTGTGTTAGTGTTGAAAAACCACTTTTCGCACTTGTGTTAGTGTTGAAAAACCACTTTTCGCACTTGTGTTAGTGTTGATAAACCACTTTTCGCACTTGTGTTAGTGTTGAAAAACCACTTTTTGCACTTGTGTTGGAGCAGGAAACCACTTTTGCACTTGTATTAGTGTGGCAAAACCACTTTCGCACTTGTGTTAGTGTTGAAAAACCACTTTTCGCACTTGTGTTAGTGTTGAAAAACCACTTTTCGCACTTGTGTTGGTGCAGGAAACCACTTTTGCACTTGTATTAGTGTGGAAAAAACACTTTTCGCACTTGTATTAGTGTGGAAAAAACACTTTTTGCACTTGTGATAGTGTTGAAAAACCACTTTTCGCACTTGTGTTAGTGTTGAAAAACCACTTTTCGCACTTGTGTTAGTGTTGAAAAACCACTTTTCGCACTTGTGTTAGTGTTGATAAGCCACTTTTCGCACTTGTGTTAGTGTTGAAAAACCACTTTTTGCACTTGTGTTGGAGCAGGAAACCACTTTTGCACGTGTATTAGTGTGGCAAAACCACTTTTCGCACTTGTGTTAGTGTTGAAAAACCACTTTTCGCACTTGTGTTAGTGTTGAAAAACCACTTTTCGCACTTGTGTTGGTGCAGGAAACCACTTTTGCACTTGTATTAGTGTGGAAAAAACACTTTTCGCACTTGTGTTAATGTTGAAAAACCACTTTTCGCACTTGTGTTAGTGTTGAAAAACCACTTTTCGCACTTGTGTTGGTGCAGGAAACCACTTTTGCACTTGTATTAGTGTGGAAAAAACACTTTTCGCACTTGTATTAGTGTGGAAAAAACACTTTTTGCACTTGTGATAGTGTTGAAAAACCACTTTTCGCACTTGTGTTAGTGTTGAAAAACCACTTTTCGCACTTGTGTTAGTGTTGAAAAACCACTTTTCGCACTTGTGTTAGTGTTGATAAGCCACTTTTCGCACTTGTGTTAGTGTTGAAAAACCACTTTTTGCACTTGTGTTGGAGCAGGAAACCACTTTTGCACGTGTATTAGTGTGGCAAAACCACTTTTCGCACTTGTGTTAGTGTTGAAAAACCACTTTTCGCACTTGTGTTAGTGTTGAAAAACCACTTTTCGCACTTGTGTTGGTGCAGGAAACCACTTTTGCACTTGTATTAGTGTGGAAAAAACACTTTTCGCACTTGTGTTAATGTTGAAAAACCACTTTTCGCACTTGTGTTAGTGTTGAAAAACCACTTTTCGCACTTGTGTTAGTGTTGAAAAACCACTTTTCGCACTTGTGTTGGTGCAGGAAACCACTTTTGCACTTGTATTAGTGTGGAAAAAACACTTTTTGTACTTGTGATAGTGTTGAAAAACCACTTTTCGCACTTGTGTTAGTGTTGAAAAACCACTTTTCGCACTTGTGTTGGTGCAGGAAACCACTTTTGCACTTGTATTAGTGTGGAAAAAACACTTTTCGCACTTGTGTTAGTGTTGAAAAACCACTTTTCGCACTTGTGTTAGTGTTGAAAAACCACTTTTCGCACATGTGTTGGTGCAGGAAACCACTTTTGCACTTGTATTATTGTGGAAAAAACACTTTTTGCACTTGTGTTAGTGTTGAAAAACCACTTTTCACACTTGTGTTGGTGCAGGAAACCACTATTGCACTTGTATTAGTGTGGAAAAAACACTTTTTGCACTTTTGATAGTGTTGAAAAACCACTTTTCACACTTGTGTTGGTGCAGGAAACCACTATTGCACTTGTATTAGTGTGGAAAAACCACTTTTCGCACTTGTGTTAGTGTTGGAAAACCACTTTTCGCACTTGTGTTAGTGTTGAAAAACCACTTTTCGCACATGTGTTGGTGCAGGAAACCACTTTTGCACTTGTATTATTGTGGAAAAAACACTTTTTGCACTTGTGATAGTGTTGAAAAACCACTTTTCGCACTTGTGTTAGTGTTGAAAAACCACTTTTCGCACTTGTGTTAGTGTTGAAAAACCACTTTTCGCACTTGTGTTGGTACAGGAAACCACCTTTGCACTTATATTAGTGTGGAAAAAACACTTTTTGCACTTGTGATAGTGTTAAAAAACCACTTTTCGCACTTGTGTTAGTGTTGAAAAACCACTTTTCGCACTTGTGTTGGTGCAGGAAACCACTTTTGCACTTGTATTAGTGTGGAAAAACCACTTTTCGCACTTGTGTTAGTGTTGAAAGACCACTTTTCGCACTTGTGTTAGTGTTGAAAAACCACTTTTTGCACTTGTGTTGGAGCAGGAAACCACTTTTGCACTTGTATTAGTGTGGAAAAACACTTTTTGCACTTGTGATAGTTGAAAAACCACTTTTCGCACTTGTGTTAGTGTTCAAAAACCACTTTTTGCCCTTGTGTTGGTGCAGGAAACCACTTTTGCACTTGTATTAGTGTGGAAAAACACTTTTTGCACTTGTGATAGTGTTGAAAAACCACTTTTCGCACTTGTGTTAGTGTTGAAAAACCACTTTTCGCACTTGTGTTAGTGTTGAAAAACCACTTTTCGCACTTGTGTTGGTGCAGGAAACCACTTTTGCACTTGTATTAGTGTGGAAAAAACACTTTTTGCACTTGTGTTAATGTTGAAAAACCACTTTTCGCACTTGTGTTGGTGCAGGAAACCACTTTTGCACTTGTATTAGTGTGGAAAAAACACTTTTCGCACTTGTGTTAATGTTGAAAAACCACTTTTCGCACTTGTGTTAGTGTTGAAAAACCACTTTTCGCACTTGTGTTAGTGTTGAAAAACCACTTTTCGCACTTGTGTTGGTGCAGGAAACCACTTTTGCACTTGTATTAGTGTGGAAAAAACACTTTTTGCACTTGTGATAGTGTTGAAAAACCACTTTTCGCACTTGTGTTAGTGTTGAAAAACCACTTTTCGCACTTGTGTTGGTGCAGGAAACCACTTTTGCACTTGTATTAGTGTGGAAAAAACACTTTTCGCACTTGTGTTAGTGTTGAAAAACCACTTTTCGCACTTGTGTTAGTGTTGAAAAACCACTTTTCGCACTTGTGTTGGTGCAGGAAACCACTTTTGCACTTGTATTAGTGTGGCAAAAACACTTTTCGCACTTGTGTTAGTGTTGAAAAACCACTTTTCGCCCTTGTGTTAGTGTTGAAAAACGACTTTTCGCACTTGTGTTGGTGCAGGAAACCACTTTTGCACTTGTATTAGTGTGGAAAAACCACTTTTCGCACTTGTGTTAGTGTTGAAAAACCACTTTTCGCACTTGTGTTAGTGTTGAAAAACCACTTTTCGCAATTGTGTTGGTGCAGGAAACCAGTTTTGCACTTGTATTAGTGTGGGAAAAACACTTTTTGCACTTGTAATAGTGTTGAAAAACCACTTTTCGCACTTGTGTTAGTGTTGAAAATCCACTTTTCGCACTTGTGTTGGTGCAGGAAACCACTTTTGCACTTGTATTAGTGTGGAAAAACCACTTTTCGCACTTGTATTAGTGTGGAAAAAACACTTTTTGCACTTGTGATAGTGTTGAAAAACCACTTTTCGCACTTGTGTTAGTGTTGAAAAACCACTTTTCGCACTTGTGTTAGTGTTGAAAAACCACTTTTCGCACTTGTGTTAGTGTTGATAAACCACTTTTCGCACTTGTGTTAGTGTTGAAAAACCACTTTTTGCACTTGTGTTGGAGCAGGAAACCACTTTTGCACTTGTATTAGTGTGGCAAAACCACTTTCGCACTTGTGTTAGTGTTGAAAAACCACTTTTCGCACTTGTGTTAGTGTTGAAAAACCACTTTTCGCACTTGTGTTGGTGCAGGAAACCACTTTTGCACTTGTATTAGTGTGGAAAAAACACTTTTCGCACTTGTATTAGTGTGGAAAAAACACTTTTTGCACTTGTGATAGTGTTGAAAAACCACTTTTCGCACTTGTGTTAGTGTTGAAAAACCACTTTTCGCACTTGTGTTAGTGTTGAAAAACCACTTTTCGCACTTGTGTTAGTGTTGATAAGCCACTTTTCGCACTTGTGTTAGTGTTGAAAAACCACTTTTTGCACTTGTGTTGGAGCAGGAAACCACTTTTGCACGTGTATTAGTGTGGCAAAACCACTTTTCGCACTTGTGTTAGTGTTGAAAAACCACTTTTCGCACTTGTGTTAGTGTTGAAAAACCACTTTTCGCACTTGTGTTGGTGCAGGAAACCACTTTTGCACTTGTATTAGTGTGGAAAAAACACTTTTCGCACTTGTGTTAATGTTGAAAAACCACTTTTCGCACTTGTGTTAGTGTTGAAAAACCACTTTTCGCACTTGTGTTAGTGTTGAAAAACCACTTTTCGCACTTGTGTTGGTGCAGGAAACCACTTTTGCACTTGTATTAGTGTGGAAAAAACACTTTTTGTACTTGTGATAGTGTTGAAAAACCACTTTTCGCACTTGTGTTAGTGTTGAAAAACCACTTTTCGCACTTGTGTTGGTGCAGGAAACCACTTTTGCACTTGTATTAGTGTGGAAAAAACACTTTTCGCACTTGTGTTAGTGTTGAAAAACCACTTTTCGCACTTGTGTTAGTGTTGAAAAACCACTTTTCGCACATGTGTTGGTGCAGGAAACCACTTTTGCACTTGTATTATTGTGGAAAAAACACTTTTTGCACTTGTGTTAGTGTTGAAAAACCACTTTTCACACTTGTGTTGGTGCAGGAAACCACTATTGCACTTGTATTAGTGTGGAAAAAACACTTTTTGCACTTTTGATAGTGTTGAAAAACCACTTTTCACACTTGTGTTGGTGCAGGAAACCACTATTGCACTTGTATTAGTGTGGAAAAACCACTTTTCGCACTTGTGTTAGTGTTGGAAAACCACTTTTTGCACTTGTGTTAGTGTTGAAAAACCACTTTTCGCACATGTGTTGGTGCAGGAAACCACTTTTGCACTTGTATTATTGTGGAAAAAACACTTTTTGCACTTGTGATAGTGTTGAAAAACCACTTTTCGCACTTGTGTTAGTGTTGAAAAACCACTTTTCGCACTTGTGTTAGTGTTGAAAAACCACTTTTCGCACTTGTGTTGGTACAGGAAACCACCTTTGCACTTATATTAGTGTGGAAAAAACACTTTTTGCACTTGTGATAGTGTTAAAAAACCACTTTTCGCACTTGTGTTAGTGTTGAAAAACCACTTTTGCACTTGTATTAGTGTGGAAAAACCACTTTTCGCACTTGTGTTAGTGTTGAAAAACCACTTTTCGCACTTGTGTTAGTGTTGAAAAACCACTTTTTGCACTTGTGTTGGAGCAGGAAACCACTTTTGCACTTGTATTAGTGTGGAAAAACACTTTTTGCACTTGTGATAGTGTTGAAAAACCACTTTTCGCACTTGTGTTAGTGTTGAAAAACCACTTTTTGCACTTGTGTTGGTGCAGGAAACCACTTTTGCACTTGTATTAGTGTGGAACAAACACTTTTTGCACTTGTGATAGTGTTGAAAAACCACTTTTCGCACTTGTGTTAGTGTTGAAAAACCACTTTTCGCACTTGTGTTAGTGTTGAAAAACCATTTTTCGCACTTGTGTTGGTGCAGGAAACCACTTTTGCACTTGTATTAGTGTGGAAAAAACACTTTTCGCACTTGTGTTAATGTTGAAAAACCACTTTTCGCACTTGTGTTAGTGTTGAAAAACCACTTTTCGCACTTGTGTTGGTGCAGGAAACCACTTTTGCACTTGTATTAGTGTGGAAAAAACACTTTTTGCACTTGTGATAGTGTTGAAAAACCACTTTTCGCACTTGTGTTAGTGTTGAAAAACCACTTTTCGCACTTGTGTTGGTGCAGGAAACCACTTTTGCACTTGTATTAGTGTGGAAAAAACACTTTTCGCACTTGTGTTAGTGTTGAAAAACCACTTTTCGCACTTGTGTTAGTGTTGAAAAACCACTTTTCGCACTTGTGTTGGTGCAGGAAACCACTTTTGCACTTGTATTAGTGTGGCAAAAACACTTTTCGCACTTCTGTTAGTGTTGAAAAACCACTTTTCGCACTTGTGTTAGTGTTGAAAAACCACTTTTCGCACTTGTGTTGGTGCAGGAAACCACTTTTGCACTTGTATTAGTGTGGAAAAACCACTTTTCGCACTTGTGTTAGTGTTGAAAAACCACTTTTTGCACTTGTGTTAGTGTTGAAAAACCACTTTTCGCAATTGTGTTGGTGCAGGAAACCAGTTTTGCACTTGTATTAGTGTGGAAAAAACACTTTTTGCACTTGTAATAGTGTTGAAAAACCACTTTTCGCACTTGTGTTAGTGTTGAAAATCCACTTTTCGCACTTGTGTTGGTGCAGGAAACCACTTTTGCACTTGTATTAGTGTGGAAAAACCACTTATCGCACATGTGTTAGTGTTGAAAAACCACTTTTCGCACTTGTGTTAGTGTTGAAAAACCACTTTTCGCACTTGTGTTGGTGCAGGAAACCACTTTTGCACTTATATTAGTGTGGAAAAAACACTTTTTGCACTTGTGATAGTGTTGAAAAACCAGTTTTCGCACTTGTGTTAGTGTTGAAAAACCACTTTTCGCACTTGTGTTAGTGTTGAAAAACCACTTTTCGCACTTGTGTTAGTGTTGATAAACCACTTTTCGCACTTGTGTTAGTGTTGAAAAACCACTTTTTGCACTTGTGTTGGAGCAGGAAACCACTTTTGCACTTGTATTAGTGTGGAAAAACCACTTTTCGCACTTGTGTCAGTGTTGAAAAACCACTTTTCGCACTTGTGTTAGTGTTGAAAAACCACTTTTCGCACTTGTGTTAGTGTTGAAAAACCACTTTTCGCACTTGTGTTGGTGCAGGAAACCACTTTTGCACTTGTATTAGTGTGGAAAAAACACTTTTCGCACTTGTGTTAATGTTGAAAAACCACTTTTCGCACTTGTGTTAGTGTTGAAAAACCACTTTTCGCACTTGTGTTAGTGTTGAAAAACCACTTTTCGCACTTGTGTTGGTGCAGGAAACCACTTTTGCACTTGTATTAGTGTGGAAAAAACACTTTTTGTACTTGTGATAGTGTTGAAAAACCACTTTTCGCACTTGTGTTAGTGTTGAAAAACCACTTTTCGCACTTGTGTTGGTGCAGGAAACCACTTTTCGCACTTGTGTTAATGTTGAAAAACCACTTTTCGCACTTGTGTTAATGTTGAAAAACCACTTTTCGCACTTGTGTTGGTGCAGGAAACCACTTTTGCACTTGTATTAGTGTGGAAAAAACACTTTTTGTACTTGTGATAGTGTTGAAAAACCACTTTTCACACTTGTGATAGTGTTGAAAAACCACTTTTCGCACTTGTGTTAGTGTTGAAAAACCACTTTTCGCACTTTTGTTGGTGCAGGAAACCACTTTTCATACTTGTGTTAATGTTGAAAAACCACTTTTCGCACTTGTGTTAGTGTTGAAAAACCACTTTTCGCACTTGTGTTAGTGTTGAAAAACCACTTTTCGCACTTGTGTTGGTGCAGGAAACCACTTTTGCACTTGTATTAGTGTGGAAAAAACACTTTTCGCTCTTGTGTTAGTGTTGAAAAACCACTTTTCGCACTTGTGTTAGTGTTGAAAAACCACTTTTCGCACTTGTGTTAGTGTTGAAAAACCACTTTTCGCACTTGTGTTGGTGCAGGAAATCACTTTTGCACTTGTATTAGTGTGGAAAAAACACTTTTTGCACTTGTGATAGTGTTGAAAAACCACTTTTCGCACTTGTGTTGGTGCAGGAAACCACTTTTCGCACTTGTGTTGGTGCAGGAAACCACTTATCGCACTTGTGTTAGTGTGGAAAAACACTTTTTGCACTTGTGTTAGTGTTGAAAAGCCACTTTTCGCACTTGTGTTAGTGTTGTAAAACCACTTTTCACACTTGTGTTGGTGCAGGAAACCACTTTTCCACTTGTATTAGTGTGGAAAAACCACTTTTGGCACTTGTGTTAGTGTTGAAAAGCCACTTTTCGCACTTGTGTTAGTGTTGAAAAACCACTTTTCGCACTTGTGTTGGTGCAGGAAACCACTTTTGCACTTGTATTAGTGTGGAAAAAACACTTTTTGTACTTGTGATAGTGTTGAAAAACCACTTTTCGCACTTGTGTTAGTGTTGAAAAACCACTTTTCGCACTTGTGTTGGTGCAGGAAACCACTTTTGCACTTGTATTAGTGTGGAAAAAACACTTTTTGTACTTGTGATAGTGTTGAAAAACCACTTTTCGCACTTGTGTTAGTGTTGATAAGCCACTTTTCGCACTTGTGTTAGTGTTGAAAAACCACTTTTTGCACTTGTGTTGGAGCAGGAAACCACTTTTGCACTTGTATTAGTGTGGCAAAACCACTTTTCGCACTTGTGTTAGTGTTGAAAAACCACTTTTCGCACTTGTGTTAGTGTTGAAAAACCACTTTTCGCACTTGTGTTGGTGCAGGAAAACCACTTTTGCACTTGTATTAGTGTGGAAAAAACACTTTTCGCACTTGTGTTAATGTTGAAAAACCACTTTTCGCACTTGTGTTAGTGTTGAAAAACCACTTTTCGCACTTGTGTTAGTGTTGAAAAACCACTTTTCGCACTTGTGTTGGTGCAGGAAACCACTTTTGCACTTGTATTAGTGTGGAAAAAACACTTTTTGTACTTGTGATAGTGTTGAAAAACCACTTTTCGCACTTGTGTTAGTGTTGAAAAACCACTTTTCGCACTTGTGTTGGTGCAGGAAACCACTTTTGCACTTGTATTAGTGTGGAAAAAACACTTTTCGCACTTGTGTTAGTGTTGAAAAACCACTTTTCGCACTTGTGTTAGTGTTGAAAAACCACTTTTCGCACATGTGTTGGTGCAGGAAACCACTTTTGCACTTGTATTATTGTGGAAAAAAACACTTTTTGCACTTGTGTTAGTGTTGAAAAACCACTTTTCACACTTGTGTTGGTGCAGGAAACCACTATTGCACTTGTATTAGTGTGGAAAAAACACTTTTTGCACTTTTGATAGTGTTGAAAAACCACTTTTCACACTTGTGTTGGTGCAGGAAACCACTATTGCACTTGTATTAGTGTGGAAAAACCACTTTTCGCACTTGTGTTAGTGTTGGAAAACCACTTTTTGCACTTGTGTTAGTGTTGAAAAACCACTTTTCGCACATGTGTTGGTGCAGGAAACCACTTTTGCACTTGTATTATTGTGGAAAAAACACTTTTTGCACTTGTGATAGTGTTGAAAAACCACTTTTCGCACTTGTGTTAGTGTTGAAAAACCAACTTTTCGCACTTGTGTTGGTACAGGAAACCACCTTTGCACTTATATTAGTGTGGAAAAAACACTTTTTGCACTTGTGATAGTGTTAAAAAACCACTTTTCGCACTTGTGTTAGTGTTGAAAAACCACTTTTGCACTTGTATTAGTGTGGAAAAACCACTTTTCGCACTTGTGTTAGTGTTGAAAAAACCACTTTTCGCACTTGTGTTAGTGTTGAAAAACCACTTTTTGCACTTGTGTTGGAGCAGGAAACCACTTTTGCACTTGTATTAGTGTGGAAAAACACTTTTTGCACTTGTGATAGTGTTGAAAAACCACTTTTCGCACTTGTGTTAGTGTTGAAAAACCACTTTTTGCACTTGTGTTGGTGCAGGAAACCACTTTTGCACTTGTATTAGTGTGAACAAACACTTTTTGCACTTGTGATAGTGTTGAAAAACCACTTTTCGCACTTGTGTTAGTGTTGAAAAACCACTTTTCGCACTTGTGTTAGTGTTGAAAAACCATTTTTCGCACTTGTGTTGGTGCAGGAAACCACTTTTGCACTTGTATTAGTGTGGAAAAAACACTTTTTGCACTTGTAATAGTGTTGAAAAACCACTTTTCGCACTTGTGTTAGTGTTGAAAATCCACTTTTCGCACTTGTGTTGGTGCAGGAAACCACTTTTGCACTTGTATTAGTGTGGAAAAACCACTTATCGCACTTGTGTTAGTGTTGAAAAACCACTTTTCGCACTTGTGTTAGTGTTGAAAAACCACTTTTCGCACTTGTGTTGGTGCAGGAAACCACTTTTGCACTTATATTAGTGTGGAAAAAACACTTTTTGCACTTGTAATAGTGTTGAAAATCCACTTTTCGCACTTGTGTTGGTGCAGGAAACCACTTTTGCACTTGTATTAGTGTGGAAAAACCACTTTTCGCACTTGTGTTAGTGTTGAAAAACCACTTTTCGCACTTGTGTTAGTGTTGAAAAACCACTTTTCGCACTTGTGTTGGTGCAGGAAACCACTTTTGCACTTGTATTAGTGTGGAAAAAACACTTTTCGCACTTGTGTTAGTGTTGAAAAACCACTTTTCGCACTTGTGTTAGTGTTGAAAAACCACTTTTCGCACATGTGTTGGTGCAGGAAACCACTTTTGCACTTGTATTATTGTGGAAAAAACACTTTTTGCACTTGTGTTAGTGTTGAAAAACCACTTTTCACACTTGTGTTGGTGCAGGAAACCACTATTGCACTTGTATTAGTGTGGAAAAAACACTTTTTGCACTTTTGATAGTGTTGAAAAACCACTTTTCACACTTGTGTTGGTGCAGGAAACCACTATTGCACTTGTATTAGTGTGGAAAAACCACTTTTCGCACTTGTGTTAGTGTTGGAAAACCACTTTTTGCACTTGTGTTAGTGTTGAAAAACCACTTTTCGCACATGTGTTGGTGCAGGAAACCACTTTTGCACTTGTATTATTGTGGAAAAAACACTTTTTGCACTTGTGATAGTGTTGAAAAACCACTTTTCGCACTTGTGTTAGTGTTGAAAAACCACTTTTCGCACTTGTGTTGGTACAGGAAACCACCTTTGCACTTATATTAGTGTGGAAAAAACACTTTTTGCACTTGTGATAGTGTTAAAAAACCACTTTTCGCACTTGTGTTAGTGTTGAAAAAACCACTTTTGCACTTGTATTAGTGTGGAAAAACCACTTTGCGCACTTGTGTTAGTGTTGAAAAACCACTTTTCGCACTTGTGTTAGTGTTGAAAAACCACTTTTTGCACTTGTGTTGGAGCAGGAAACCACTTTTGCACTTGTATTAGTGTGGGAAAACACTTTTTGCACTTGTGATAGTGTTGAAAAAACCACTTTTCGCACTTGTGTTAGTGTTGAAAAACCACTTTTTGCACTTGTGTTGGTGCAGGAAACCACTTTTGCACTTGTATTAGTGTGGAACAAACACTTTTTGCACTTGTGATAGTGTTGAAAAACCACTTTTCGCACTTGTGTTAGTGTTGAAAAACCACTTTTCGCACTTGTGTTAGTGTTGAAAAACCATTTTTCGCACTTGTGTTGGTGCAGGAAACCACTTTTGCACTTGTATTAGTGTGGAAAAAACACTTTTTGCACTTGTAATAGTGTTGAAAAACCACTTTTCGCACTTGTGTTAGTGTTGAAAATCCACTTTTCGCACTTGTGTTGGTGCAGGAAACCACTTTTGCACTTGTATTAGTGTGGAAAAACCACTTATCGCACTTGTGTTAGTGTTGAAAAACCACTTTTCGCACTTGTGTTAGTGTTGAAAAACCACTTTTCGCACTTGTGTTGGTGCAGGAAACCACTTTTGCACTTATATTAGTGTGGAAAAAACACTTTTTGCACTTGTGATAGTGTTGAAAAACCAGTTTTCGCACTTGTGTTAGTGTTGAAAAACCACTTTTCGCACTTGTGTTAGTGTTGAAAAACCACTTTTCGCACTTGTGTTAGTGTTGATAAACCACTTTTCGCACTTGTGTTAGTGTTGAAAAACCACTTTTTGCACTTGTGTTGGAGCAGGAAACCACTTTTGCACTTGTATTAGTGTGGAAAAAACCACTTTTCGCACTTGTGTCAGTGTTGAAAAACCACTTTTCGCACTTGTGTTAGTGTTGAAAAACCACTTTTCGCACTTGTGTTAGTGTTGAAAAACCACTTTTCGCACTTGTGTTGGTGCAGGAAACCACTTTTGCACTTGTATTAGTGTGGAAAAAACACTTTGCGCACTTGTGTTAATGTTGAAAAACCACTTTTCGCACTTGTGTTAGTGTTGAAAAACCACTTTTCGCACTTGTGTTAGTGTTGAAAAACCACTTTTCGCACTTGTGTTGGTGCAGGAAACCACTTTTGCACTTGTATTAGTGTGGAAAAAACACTTTTTGTACTTGTGATAGTGTTGAAAAACCACTTTTCGCACTTGTGTTAGTGTTGAAAAACCACTTTTCGCACTTGTGTTGGTGCAGGAAACCACTTTTCGCACTTGTGTTAATGTTGAAAAACCACTTTTCGCACTTGTGTTAATGTTGAAAAACCACTTTTCGCACTTGTGTTGGTGCAGGAAACCACTTTTGCACTTGTATTAGTGTGGAAAAAACACTTTTTGTACTTGTGATAGTGTTGAAAAACCACTTTTCACACTTGTGATAGTGTTGAAAAACCACTTTTCGCACTTGTGTTAGTGTTGAAAAACCACTTTTCGCACTTTTGTTGGTGCAGGAAACCACTTTTCGCACTTGTGTTAATGTTGAAAAACCACTTTTCGCACTTGTGTTAGTGTTGAAAAACCACTTTTCGCACTTGTGTTAGTGTTGAAAAACCACTTTTCGCACTTGTGTTGGTGCAGGAAACCACTTTTGCACTTGTATTAGTGTGGAAAAAACACTTTTTGCACTTGTAATAGTGTTGAAAAACCACTTTTCGCACTTGTGTTAGTGTTGAAAATCCACTTTTCGCACTTGTGTTGGTGCAGGAAACCACTTTTGCACTTGTATTAGTGTGGAAAAACCACTTATCGCACTTGTGTTAGTGTTGAAAAACCACTTTTCGCACTTGTGTTAGTGTTGAAAAACCACTTTTCGCACTTGTGTTGGTGCAGGAAACCACTTTTGCACTTATATTAGTGTGGAAAAAACACTTTTTGCACTTGTAATAGTGTTGAAAATCCACTTTTCGCACTTGTGTTGGTGCAGGAAACCACTTTTGCACTTGTATTAGTGTGGAAAAACCACTTTTCGCACTTGTGTTAGTGTTGAAAAACCACTTTTCGCACTTGTGTTAGTGTTGAAAAACCACTTTTCGCACTTGTGTTGGTGCAGGAAACCACTTTTGCACTTGTATTAGTGTGGAAAAAACACTTTTCGCACTTGTGTTAGTGTTGAAAAACCACTTTTCGCACTTGTGTTAGTGTTGAAAAACCACTTTTCGCACATGTGTTGGTGCAGGAAACCACTTTTGCACTTGTATTATTGTGGAAAAAACACTTTTTGCACTTGTGTTAGTGTTGAAAAACCACTTTTCACACTTGTGTTGGTGCAGGAAACCACTATTGCACTTGTATTAGTGTGGAAAAAACACTTTTTGCACTTTTGATAGTGTTGAAAAACCACTTTTCACACTTGTGTTGGTGCAGGAAACCACTATTGCACTTGTATTAGTGTGGAAAAACCACTTTTCGCACTTGTGTTAGTGTTGGAAAACCACTTTTTGCACTTGTGTTAGTGTTGAAAAACCACTTTTCGCACATGTGTTGGTGCAGGAAACCACTTTTGCACTTGTATTATTGTGGAAAAAACACTTTTTGCACTTGTGATAGTGTTGAAAAACCACTTTTCGCACTTGTGTTAGTGTTGAAAAACCACTTTTCGCACTTGTGTTGGTACAGGAAACCACCTTTGCACTTATATTAGTGTGGAAAAAACACTTTTTGCACTTGTGATAGTGTTAAAAAACCACTTTTCGCACTTGTGTTAGTGTTGAAAAACCACTTTTGCACTTGTATTAGTGTGGAAAAACCACTTTGCGCACTTGTGTTAGTGTTGAAAAACCACTTTTCGCACTTGTGTTAGTGTTGAAAAACCACTTTTTGCACTTGTGTTGGAGCAGGAAACCACTTTTGCACTTGTATTAGTGTGGAAAAACACTTTTTGCACTTGTGATAGTGTTGAAAAACCACTTTTCGCACTTGTGTTAGTGTTGAAAAACCACTTTTTGCACTTGTGTTGGTGCAGGAAACCACTTTTGCACTTGTATTAGTGTGGAACAAACACTTTTTGCACTTGTGATAGTGTTGAAAAACCACTTTTCGCACTTGTGTTAGTGTTGAAAAACCACTTTTCGCACTTGTGTTAGTGTTGAAAAACCATTTTTCGCACTTGTGTTGGTGCAGGAAACCACTTTTGCACTTGTATTAGTGTGGAAAAAACACTTTTTGCACTTGTAATAGTGTTGAAAAACCACTTTTCGCACTTGTGTTAGTGTTGAAAATCCACTTTTCGCACTTGTGTTGGTGCAGGAAACCACTTTTGCACTTGTATTAGTGTGGAAAAACCACTTATCGCACTTGTGTTAGTGTTGAAAAACCACTTTTCGCACTTGTGTTAGTGTTGAAAAACCACTTTTCGCACTTGTGTTGGTGCAGGAAACCACTTTTGCACTTATATTAGTGTGGAAAAAACACTTTTTGCACTTGTGATAGTGTTGAAAAACCAGTTTTCGCACTTGTGTTAGTGTTGAAAAACCACTTTTCGCACTTGTGTTAGTGTTGAAAAACCACTTTTCGCACTTGTGTTAGTGTTGATAAACCACTTTTCGCACTTGTGTTAGTGTTGAAAAACCACTTTTTGCACTTGTGTTGGAGCAGGAAACCACTTTTGCACTTGTATTAGTGTGGAAAAACCACTTTTCGCACTTGTGTCAGTGTTGAAAAACCACTTTTCGCACTTGTGTTAGTGTTGAAAAACCACTTTTCGCACTTGTGTTAGTGTTGAAAAACCACTTTTCGCACTTGTGTTGGTGCAGGAAACCACTTTTGCACTTGTATTAGTGTGGAAAAAACACTTTGCGCACTTGTGTTAATGTTGAAAAACCACTTTTCGCACTTGTGTTAGTGTTGAAAAACCACTTTTCGCACTTGTGTTAGTGTTGAAAAACCACTTTTCGCACTTGTGTTGGTGCAGGAAACCACTTTTGCACTTGTATTAGTGTGGAAAAAACACTTTTTGTACTTGTGATAGTGTTGAAAAACCACTTTTCGCACTTGTGTTAGTGTTGAAAAACCACTTTTCGCACTTGTGTTGGTGCAGGAAACCACTTTTCGCACTTGTGTTAATGTTGAAAAACCACTTTTCGCACTTGTGTTAATGTTGAAAAACCACTTTTCGCACTTGTGTTGGTGCAGGAAACCACTTTTGCACTTGTATTAGTGTGGAAAAAACACTTTTTGTACTTGTGATAGTGTTGAAAAACCACTTTTCACACTTGTGATAGTGTTGAAAAACCACTTTTCGCACTTGTGTTAGTGTTGAAAAACCACTTTTCGCACTTTTGTTGGTGCAGGAAACCACTTTTCGCACTTGTGTTAATGTTGAAAAACCACTTTTCGCACTTGTGTTAGTGTTGAAAAACCACTTTTCGCACTTGTGTTAGTGTTGAAAAACCACTTTTCGCACTTGTGTTGGTGCAGGAAACCACTTTTGCACTTGTATTAGTGTGGAAAAAACACTTTTCGCTCTTGTGTTAGTGTTGAAAAACCACTTTTCGCACTTGTGTTAGTGTTGAAAAACCACTTTTCGCACTTGTGTTAGTGTTGAAAAACCACTTTCCGCACTTGTGTTGGTGCAGGAAATCACTTTTGCACTTGTATTAGTGTGGAAAAAACACTTTTTGCACTTGTGATAGTGTTGAAAAACCACTTTTCGCACTTGTGTTGGTGCAGGAAACCACTTTTCGCACTTGTGTTGGTGCAGGAAACCACTTATCGCACTTGTGTTAGTGTGGAAAAACACTTTTTGCACTTGTGTTAGTGTTGAAAAGCCACTTTTCGCACTTGTGTTAGTGTTGTAAAACCACTTTTCACACTTGTGTTGGTGCAGGAAACCACTTTTCCACTTGTATTAGTGTGGAAAAACCACTTTTCGCACTTGTGTTAGTGTTGAAAAGCCACTTTTCGCACTTGTGTTAGTGTTGAAAAACCACTTTTCGCACTTGTGTTGGTGCAGGAAACCACTTTTGCACTTGTATTAGTGTGGAAAAAACACTTTTTGTACTTGTGATAGTGTTGAAAAACCACTTTTCGCACTTGTGTTAGTGTTGAAAAACCACTTTTCGCACTTGTGTTGGTGCAGGAAACCACTTTTGCACTTGTATTAGTGTGGAAAAAACACTTTTTGTACTTGTGATAGTGTTGAAAAACCACTTTTCGCACTTGTGTTAGTGTTGATAAGCCACTTTTCGCACTTGTGTTAGTGTTGAAAAACCACTTTTTGCACTTGTGTTGGAGCAGGAAACCACTTTTGCACTTGTATTAGTGTGGCAAAACCACTTTTCGCACTTGTGTTAGTGTTGAAAAACCACTTTTCGCACTTGTGTTAGTGTTGAAAAACCACTTTTCGCACTTGTGTTGGTGCAGGAAACCACTTTTGCACTTGTATTAGTGTGGAAAAAACACTTTTCGCACTTGTGTTAATGTTGAAAAACCACTTTTCGCACTTGTGTTAGTGTTGAAAAACCACTTTTCGCACTTGTGTTAGTGTTGAAAAACCACTTTTCGCACTTGTGTTGGTGCAGGAAACCACTTTTGCACTTGTATTAGTGTGGAAAAAACACTTTTTGTACTTGTGATAGTGTTGAAAAACCACTTTTCGCACTTGTGTTAGTGTTGAAAAACCACTTTTCGCACTTGTGTTGGTGCAGGAAACCACTTTTGCACTTGTATTAGTGTGGAAAAAACACTTTTCGCACTTGTGTTAGTGTTGAAAAACCACTTTTCGCACTTGTGTTAGTGTTGAAAAACCACTTTTCGCACATGTGTTGGTGCAGGAAACCACTTTTGCACTTGTATTATTGTGGAAAAAACACTTTTTGCACTTGTGTTAGTGTTGAAAAACCACTTTTCACACTTGTGTTGGTGCAGGAAACCACTATTGCACTTGTATTAGTGTGGAAAAACCACTTTTCGCACTTGTGTTAGTGTTGGAAAACCACTTTTTGCACTTGTGTTAGTGTTGAAAAACCACTTTTCGCACATGTGTTGGTGCAGGAAACCACTTTTGCACTTGTATTATTGTGGAAAAAACACTTTTTGCACTTGTGATAGTGTTGAAAAACCACTTTTCGCACTTGTGTTAGTGTTGAAAAACCACTTTTCGCACTTGTGTTAGTGTTGAAAAACCACTTTTCGCACTTGTGTTGGTACAGGAAACCACCTTTGCACTTATATTAGTGTGGAAAAAACACTTTTTGCACTTGTGATAGTGTTAAAAAACCACTTTTCGCACTTGTGTTAGTGTTGAAAAACCACTTTTGCACTTGTATTAGTGTGGAAAAACCACTTTTCGCACTTGTGTTAGTGTTGAAAAACCACTTTTCGCACTTGTGTTAGTGTTGAAAAACCACTTTTTGCACTTGTGTTGGAGCAGGGAACCACTTTTGCACTTGTATTAGTGTGGAAAAACACTTTTTGCACTTGTGATAGTGTTGAAAAACCACTTTTCGCACTTGTGTTAGTGTTGAAAAACCACTTTTTGCACTTGTGTTGGTGCAGGAAACCACTTTTGCACTTGTATTAGTGTGGAACAAACACTTTTTGCACTTGTGATAGTGTTGAAAAACCACTTTTCGCACTTGTGTTAGTGTTGAAAAACCACTTTTCGCACTTGTGTTAGTGTTGAAAAACCATTTTTCGCACTTGTGTTGGTGCAGGAAACCACTTTTGCACTTGTATTAGTGTGGAAAAAACACTTTTTGTACTTGTGATAGTGTTGAAAAACCACTTTTCGCACTTGTGTTAGTGTTGAAAAACCACTTTTCGCACTTGTGTTGGTGCAGGAAACCACTTTTCGCACTTGTGTTAATGTTGAAAAACCACTTTTCGCACTTGTGTTAATGTTGAAAAACCACTTTTCGCACTTGTGTTGGTGCAGGAAACCACTTTTGCACTTGTATTAGTGTGGAAAAAACACTTTTTGTACTTGTGATAGTGTTGAAAAACCACTTTTCACACTTGTGATAGTGTTGAAAAACCACTTTTCGCACTTGTGTTAGTGTTGAAAAACCACTTTTCGCACTTTTGTTGGTGCAGGAAACCACTTTTCGCACTTGTGTTAATGTTGAAAAACCACTTTTCGCACTTGTGTTAGTGTTGAAAAACCACTTTTCGCACTTGTGTTAGTGTTGAAAAACCACTTTTCGCACTTGTGTTGGTGCAGGAAACCACTTTTGCACTTGTATTAGTGTGGAAAAAACACTTTTCGCTCTTGTGTTAGTGTTGAAAAACCACTTTTCGCACTTGTGTTAGTGTTGAAAAACCACTTTTCGCACTTGTGTTAGTGTTGAAAAACCACTTTCCGCACTTGTGTTGGTGCAGGAAATCACTTTTGCACTTGTATTAGTGTGGAAAAAACACTTTTTGCACTTGTGATAGTGTTGAAAAACCACTTTTCGCACTTGTGTTGGTGCAGGAAACCACTTTTCGCACTTGTGTTGGTGCAGGAAACCACTTATCGCACTTGTGTTAGTGTGGAAAAACACTTTTTGCACTTGTGTTAGTGTTGAAAAGCCACTTTTCGCACTTGTGTTAGTGTTGTAAAACCACTTTTCACACTTGTGTTGGTGCAGGAAACCACTTTTCCACTTGTATTAGTGTGGAAAAACCACTTTTCGCACTTGTGTTAGTGTTGAAAAGCCACTTTTCGCACTTGTGTTAGTGTTGAAAAACCACTTTTCGCACTTGTGTTGGTGCAGGAAACCACTTTTGCACTTGTATTAGTGTGGAAAAAACACTTTTTGTACTTGTGATAGTGTTGAAAAACCACTTTTCGCACTTGTGTTAGTGTTGAAAAACCACTTTTCGCACTTGTGTTGGTGCAGGAAACCACTTTTGCACTTGTATTAGTGTGGAAAAAACACTTTTTGTACTTGTGATAGTGTTGAAAAACCACTTTTCGCACTTGTGTTAGTGTTGATAAGCCACTTTTCGCACTTGTGTTAGTGTTGAAAAACCACTTTTTGCACTTGTGTTGGAGCAGGAAACCACTTTTGCACTTGTATTAGTGTGGCAAAACCACTTTTCGCACTTGTGTTAGTGTTGAAAAACCACTTTTCGCACTTGTGTTAGTGTTGAAAAACCACTTTTCGCACTTGTGTTGGTGCAGGAAACCACTTTTGCACTTGTATTAGTGTGGAAAAAACACTTTTCGCACTTGTGTTAATGTTGAAAAACCACTTTTCGCACTTGTGTTAGTGTTGAAAAACCACTTTTCGCACTTGTGTTAGTGTTGAAAAACCACTTTTCGCACTTGTGTTGGTGCAGGAAACCACTTTTGCACTTGTATTAGTGTGGAAAAAACACTTTTTGTACTTGTGATAGTGTTGAAAAACCACTTTTCGCACTTGTGTTAGTGTTGAAAAACCACTTTTCGCACTTGTGTTGGTGCAGGAAACCACTTTTGCACTTGTATTAGTGTGGAAAAAACACTTTTCGCACTTGTGTTAGTGTTGAAAAACCACTTTTCGCACTTGTGTTAGTGTTGAAAAACCACTTTTCGCACATGTGTTGGTGCAGGAAACCACTTTTGCACTTGTATTATTGTGGAAAAAACACTTTTTGCACTTGTGTTAGTGTTGAAAAACCACTTTTCACACTTGTGTTGGTGCAGGAAACCACTATTGCACTTGTATTAGTGTGGAAAAACCACTTTTCGCACTTGTGTTAGTGTTGGAAAACCACTTTTTGCACTTGTGTTAGTGTTGAAAAACCACTTTTCGCACATGTGTTGGTGCAGGAAACCACTTTTGCACTTGTATTATTGTGGAAAAAACACTTTTTGCACTTGTGATAGTGTTGAAAAACCACTTTTCGCACTTGTGTTAGTGTTGAAAAACCACTTTTCGCACTTGTGTTAGTGTTGAAAAACCACTTTTCGCACTTGTGTTGGTACAGGAAACCACCTTTGCACTTATATTAGTGTGGAAAAAACACTTTTTGCACTTGTGATAGTGTTAAAAAACCACTTTTCGCACTTGTGTTAGTGTTGAAAAACCACTTTTGCACTTGTATTAGTGTGGAAAAACCACTTTTCGCACTTGTGTTAGTGTTGAAAAACCACTTTTCGCACTTGTGTTAGTGTTGAAAAACCACTTTTTGCACTTGTGTTGGAGCAGGGAACCACTTTTGCACTTGTATTAGTGTGGAAAAACACTTTTTGCACTTGTGATAGTGTTGAAAAACCACTTTTCGCACTTGTGTTAGTGTTGAAAAACCACTTTTTGCACTTGTGTTGGTGCAGGAAACCACTTTTGCACTTGTATTAGTGTGGAACAAACACTTTTTGCACTTGTGATAGTGTTGAAAAACCACTTTTCGCACTTGTGTTAGTGTTGAAAAACCACTTTTCGCACTTGTGTTAGTGTTGAAAAACCATTTTTCGCACTTGTGTTGGTGCAGGAAACCACTTTTGCACTTGTATTAGTGTGGAAAAAACACTTTTTGTACTTGTGATAGTGTTGAAAAACCACTTTTCGCACTTGTGTTAGTGTTGAAAAACCACTTTTCGCACTTGTGTTGGTGCAGGAAACCACTTTTGCACTTGTATTAGTGTGGAAAAAACACTTTTCGCACTTGTGTTAGTGTTGAAAAACCACTTTTCGCACTTGTGTTAGTGTTGAAAAACCACTTTTCGCACATGTGTTGGTGCAGGAAACCACTTTTGCACTTGTATTATTGTGGAAAAAACACTTTTTGCACTTGTGTTAGTGTTGAAAAACCACTTTTCACACTTGTGTTGGTGCAGGAAACCACTATTGCACTTGTATTAGTGTGGAAAAAACACTTTTTGCACTTTTGATAGTGTTGAAAAACCACTTTTCACACTTGTGTTGGTGCAGGAAACCACTATTGCACTTGTATTAGTGTGGAAAAACCACTTTTCGCACTTGTGTTAGTGTTGGAAAACCACTTTTTGCACTTGTGTTAGTGTTGAAAAACCACTTTTCGCACATGTGTTGGTGCAGGAAACCACTTTTGCACTTGTATTATTGTGGAAAAAACACTTTTTGCACTTGTGATAGTGTTGAAAAACCACTTTTCGCACTTGTGTTAGTGTTGAAAAACCACTTTTCGCACTTGTGTTGGTACAGGAAACCACGTTTGCACTTATATTAGTGTGGAAAAAACACTTTTTGCACTTGTGATAGTGTTAAAAAACCACTTTTCGCACTTGTGTTAGTGTTGAAAAACCACTTTTGCACTTGTATTAGTGTGGAAAAACCACTTTTCGCACTTGTGTTAGTGTTGAAAAACCACTTTTCGCACTTGTGTTAGTGTTGAAAAACCACTTTTTGCACTTGTGTTGGAGCAGGAAACCACTTTTGCACTTGTATTAGTGTGGAAAAACACTTTTTGCACTTGTGATAGTGTTGAAAAACCACTTTTCGCACTTGTGTTAGTGTTGAAAAACCACTTTTTGCACTTGTGTTGGTGCAGGAAACCACTTTTGCACTTGTATTAGTGTGGAACAAACACTTTTTGCACTTGTGATAGTGTTGAAAAACCACTTTTCGCACTTGTGTTAGTGTTGAAAAACCACTTTTCGCACTTGTGTTAGTGTTGAAAAACCATTTTTCGCACTTGTGTTGGTGCAGGAAACCACTTTTGCACTTGTATTAGTGTGGAAAAAACACTTTTTGCACTTGTAATAGTGTTGAAAAACCACTTTTCGCACTTGTGTTAGTGTTGAAAATCCACTTTTCGCACTTGTGTTGGTGCAGGAAACCACTTTTGCACTTGTATTAGTGTGGAAAAACCACTTATCGCACTTGTGTTAGTGTTGAAAAACCACTTTTCGCACTTGTGTTAGTGTTGAAAAACCACTTTTCGCACTTGTGTTGGTGCAGGAAACCACTTTTGCACTTATATTAGTGTGGAAAAAACACTTTTTGCACTTGTGATAGTGTTGAAAAACCAGTTTTCGCACTTGTGTTAGTGTTGAAAAACCACTTTTCGCACTTGTGTTAGTGTTGAAAAACCACTTTTCGCACTTGTGTTAGTGTTGATAAACCACTTTTCGCACTTGTGTTAGTGTTGAAAAACCACTTTTTGCACTTGTGTTGGAGCAGGAAACCACTTTTGCACTTGTATTAGTGTGGAAAAACCACTTTTCGCACTTGTGTCGGTGTTGAAAAACCACTTTTCGCACTTGTGTTAGTGTTGAAAAACCACTTTTCGCACTTGTGTTAGTGTTGAAAAACCACTTTTCGCACTTGTGTTGGTGCAGGAAACCACTTTTGCACTTGTATTAGTGTGGAAAAAACACTTTTCGCACTTGTGTTAATGTTGAAAAACCACTTTTCGCACTTGTGTTAGTGTTGAAAAACCACTTTTCGCACTTGTGTTAGTGTTGAAAAACCACTTTTCGCACTTGTGTTGGTGCAGGAAACCACTTTTGCACTTGTATTAGTGTGGAAAAAACACTTTTTGTACTTGTGATCGTGTTGAAAAACCACTTTTCGCACTTGTGTTAGTGTTGAAAAACCACTTTTCGCACTTGTGTTGGTGCAGGAAACCACTTTTCGCACTTGTGTTAATGTTGAAAAACCACTTTTCGCACTTGTGTTAATGTTGAAAAACCACTTTTCGCACTTGTGTTGGTGCAGGAAACCACTTTTGCACTTGTATTAGTGTGGAAAAAACACTTTTTGTACTTGTGATAGTGTTGAAAAACCACTTTTCACACTTGTGATAGTGTTGAAAAACCACTTTTCGCACTTGTGTTAGTGTTGAAAAACCACTTTTCGCACTTTTGTTGGTGCAGGAAACCACTTTTCGCACTTGTGTTAATGTTGAAAAACCACTTTTCGCACTTGTGTTAGTGTTGAAAAACCACTTTTCGCACTTGTGTTAGTGTTGAAAAACCACTTTTCGCACTTGTGTTGGTGCAGGAAACCACTTTTGCACTTGTATTAGTGTGGAAAAAACACTTTTCGCTCTTGTGTTAGTGTTGAAAAACCACTTTTCGCACTTGTGTTAGTGTTGAAAAACCACTTTTCGCACTTGTGTTAGTGTTGAAAAACCACTTTTCGCACTTGTGTTGGTGCAGGAAATCACTTTTGCACTTGTATTAGTGTGGAAAAAACACTTTTTGCACTTGTGATAGTGTTGAAAAACCACTTTTCGCACTTGTGTTGGTGCAGGAAACCACTTTTCGCACTTGTGTTGGTGCAGGAAACCACTTATCGCACTTGTGTTAGTGTGGAAAAACACTTTTTGCACTTGTGTTAGTGTTGAAAAGCCACTTTTCGCACTTGTGTTAGTGTTGTAAAACCACTTTTCACACTTGTGTTGGTGCAGGAAACCACTTTTCCACTTGTATTAGTGTGGAAAAACCACTTTTCGCACTTGTGTTAGTGTTGAAAAGCCACTTTTCGCACTTGTGTTAGTGTTGAAAAACCACTTTTCGCACTTGTGTTGGTGCAGGAAACCACTTTTGCACTTGTATTAGTGTGGAAAAAACACTTTTTGTACTTGTGATAGTGTTGAAAAACCACTTTTCGCACTTGTGTTAGTGTTGAAAAACCACTTTTCGCACTTGTGTTGGTGCAGGAAACCACTTTTGCACTTGTATTAGTGTGGAAAAAACACTTTTTGTACTTGTGATAGTGTTGAAAAACCACTTTTCGCACTTGTGTTAGTGTTGATAAGCCACTTTTCGCACTTGTGTTAGTGTTGAAAAACCACTTTTTGCACTTGTGTTGGAGCAGGAAACCACTTTTGCACTTGTATTAGTGTGGCAAAACCACTTTTCGCACTTGTGTTAGTGTTGAAAAACCACTTTTCGCACTTGTGTTAGTGTTGAAAAACCACTTTTCGCACTTGTGTTGGTGCAGGAAACCACTTTTGCACTTGTATTAGTGTGGAAAAAACACTTTTCGCACTTGTGTTAATGTTGAAAAACCACTTTTCGCACTTGTGTTAGTGTTGAAAAACCACTTTTCGCACTTGTGTTAGTGTTGAAAAACCACTTTTCGCACTTGTGTTGGTGCAGGAAACCACTTTTGCACTTGTATTAGTGTGGAAAAAACACTTTTTGTACTTGTGATAGTGTTGAAAAACCACTTTTCGCACTTGTGTTAGTGTTGAAAAACCACTTTTCGCACTTGTGTTGGTGCAGGAAACCACTTTTGCACTTGTATTAGTGTGGAAAAAACACTTTTCGCACTTGTGTTAGTGTTGAAAAACCACTTTTCGCACTTGTGTTAGTGTTGAAAAACCACTTTTCGCACATGTGTTGGTGCAGGAAACCACTTTTGCACTTGTATTATTGTGGAAAAAACACTTTTTGCACTTGTGTTAGTGTTGAAAAACCACTTTTCACACTTGTGTTGGTGCAGGAAACCACTATTGCACTTGTATTAGTGTGGAAAAAACACTTTTTGCACTTTTGATAGTGTTGAAAAACCACTTTTCACACTTGTGTTGGTGCAGGAAACCACTATTGCACTTGTATTAGTGTGGAAAAATCACTTTTCGCACTTGTGTTAGTGTTGGAAAACCACTTTTTGCACTTGTGTTAGTGTTGAAAAACCACTTTTCGCACATGTGTTGGTGCAGGAAACCACTTTTGCACTTGTATTATTGTGGAAAAAACACTTCTTGCACTTGTGATAGTGTTGAAAAACCACTTTTCGCACTTGTGTTAGTGTTGAAAAACCACTTTTCGCACTTGTGTTAGTGTTGAAAAACCACTTTTCGCACTTGTGTTGGTACAGGAAACCACCTTTGCACTTATATTAGTGTGGAAAAAACACTTTTTGCACTTGTGATAGTGTTAAAAAACCACTTTTCGCACTTGTGTTAGTGTTGAAAAACCACTTTTGCACTTGTATTAGTGTGGAAAAACCACTTTTCGCACTTGTGTTAGTGTTGAAAAACCACTTTTCGCACTTGTGTTAGTGTTGAAAAACCACTTTTTGCACTTGTGTTGGAGCAGGAAACCACTTTTGCACTTGTATTAGTGTGGAAAAACACTTTTTGCACTTGTGATAGTGTTGAAAAACCACTTTTCGCACTTGTGTTAGTGTTGAAAAACCACTTTTTGCACTTGTGTTGGTGCAGGAAACCACTTTTGCACTTGTATTAGTGTGGAACAAACACTTTTTGCACTTGTGATAGTGTTGAAAAACCACTTTTCGCACTTGTGTTAGTGTTGAAAAACCACTTTTCGCACTTGTGTTAGTGTTGAAAAACCATTTTTCGCACTTGTGTTGGTGCAGGAAACCACTTTTGCACTTGTATTAGTGTGGAAAAAACACTTTTCGCACTTGTGTTAATGTTGAAAAACCACTTTTCGCACTTGTGTTAGTGTTGAAAAACCACTTTTCGCACTTGTGTTGGTGCAGGAAACCACTTTTGCACTTGTATTAGTGTGGAAAAAACACTTTTTGCACTTGTGATAGTGTTGAAAAACCACTTTTCGCACTTGTGTTAGTGTTGAAAAACCACTTTTCGCACTTGTGTTGGTGCAGGAAACCACTTTTGCACTTGTATTAGTGTGGAAAAAACACTTTTCGCACTTGTGTTAGTGTTGAAAAACCACTTTTCGCACTTGTGTTAGTGTTGAAAAACCACTTTTCGCACTTGTGTTGGTGCAGGAAACCACTTTTGCACTTGTATTAGTGTGGCAAAAACACTTTTCGCACTTGTGTTAGTGTTGAAAAACCACTTTTCGCACTTGTGTTAGTGTTGAAAAACCACTTTTCGCACTTGTGTTGGTGCAGGAAACCACTTTTGCACTTGTATTAGTGTGGAAAAACCACTTTTCGCACTTGTGTTAGTGTTGAAAAACCACTTTTTGCACTTGTGTTAGTGTTGAAAAACCACTTTTCGCAATTGTGTTGGTGCAGGAAACCAGTTTTGCACTTGTATTAGTGTGGAAAAAACACTTTTTGCACTTGTAATAGTGTTGAAAAACCACTTTTCGCACTTGTGTTAGTGTTGAAAATCCACTTTTCGCACTTGTGTTGGTGCAGGAAACCACTTTTGCACTTGTATTAGTGTGGAAAAACCACTTATCGCACTTGTGTTAGTGTTGAAAAACCACTTTTCGCACTTGTGTTAGTGTTGAAAAACCACTTTTCGCACTTGTGTTGGTGCAGGAAACCACTTTTGCACTTATATTAGTGTGGAAAAAACACTTTTTGCACTTGTGATAGTGTTGAAAAACCAGTTTTCGCACTTGTGTTAGTGTTGAAAAACCACTTTTCGCACTTGTGTTAGTGTTGAAAAACCACTTTTCGCACTTGTGTTAGTGTTGATAAACCACTTTTCGCACTTGTGTTAGTGTTGAAAAACCACTTTTTGCACTTGTGTTGGAGCAGGAAACCACTTTTGCACTTGCATTAGTGTGGAAAAACCACTTTTCGCACTTGTGTCAGTGTTGAAAAACCACTTTTCGCACTTGTGTTAGTGTTGAAAAACCACTTTTCGCACTTGTGTTAGTGTTGAAAAACCACTTTTCGCACTTGTGTTGGTGCAGGAAACCACTTTTGCACTTGTATTAGTGTGGAAAAAACACTTTTCGCACTTGTGTTAATGTTGAAAAACCACTTTTCGCACTTGTGTTAGTGTTGAAAAACCACTTTTCGCACTTGTGTTAGTGTTGAAAAACCACTTTTCGCACTTGTGTTGGTGCAGGAAACCACTTTTGCACTTGTATTAGTGTGGAAAAAACACTTTTTGTACTTGTGATAGTGTTGAAAAACCACTTTTCGCACTTGTGTTAGTGTTGAAAAACCACTTTTCGCACTTGTGTTGGTGCAGGAAACCACTTTTCGCACTTGTGTTAATGTTGAAAAACCACTTTTCGCACTTGTGTTAATGTTGAAAAACCACTTTTCGCACTTGTGTTGGTGCAGGAAACCACTTTTGCACTTGTATTAGTGTGGAAAAAACACTTTTTGTACTTGTGATAGTGTTGAAAAACCACTTTTCACACTTGTGATAGTGTTGAAAAACCACTTTTCGCACTTGTGTTAGTGTTGAAAAACCACTTTTCGCACTTTTGTTGGTGCAGGAAACCACTTTTCGCACTTGTGTTAATGTTGAAAAACCACTTTTCGCACTTGTGTTAGTGTTGAAAAACCACTTTTCGCACTTGTGTTAGTGTTGAAAAACCACTTTTCGCACTTGTGTTGGTGCAGGAAACCACTTTTGCACTTGTATTAGTGTGGAAAAAACACTTTTCGCTCTTGTGTTAGTGTTGAAAAACCACTTTTCGCACTTGTGTTAGTGTTGAAAAACCACTTTTCGCACTTGTGTTAGTGTTGAAAAACCACTTTTCGCACTTGTGTTGGTGCAGGAAATCACTTTTGCACTTGTATTAGTGTGGAAAAAACACTTTTTCCACTTGTGATAGTGTTGAAAAACCACTTTTCGCACTTGTGTTGGTGCAGGAAACCACTTTTCGCACTTGTGTTGGTGCAGGAAACCACTTATCGCACTTGTGTTAGTGTGGAAAAAACACTTTTTGCACTTGTGTTAGTGTTGAAAAGCCACTTTTCGCACTTGTGTTAGTGTTGTAAAACCACTTTTCACACTTGTGTTGGTGCAGGAAACCACTTTTCCACTTGTATTAGTGTGGAAAAACCACTTTTCGCACTTGTGTTAGTGTTGAAAAGCCACTTTTCGCACTTGTGTTAGTGTTGTAAAACCACTTTTCGCACTTGTGTTGGTGCAGGAAACCACTTTTGCACTTGTATTAGTGTGGAAAAAACACTTTTTGTACTTGTGATAGTGTTGAAAAACCACTTTTCGCACTTGTGTTAGTGTTGAAAAACCACTTTTCGCACTTGTGTTGGTGCAGGAAACCACTTTTGCACTTGTATTAGTGTGGAAAAAACACTTTTCGCACTTGTGTTAGTGTTGAAAAACCACTTTTCGCACTTGTGTTAGTGTTGAAAAACCACTTTTCGCACATGTGTTGGTGCAGGAAACCACTTTTGCACTTGTATTATTGTGGAAAAAACACTTTTTGCACTTGTGATAGTGTTGAAAAACCACTTTTCGCACTTGTGTTAGTGTTGAAAAACCACTTTTCGCACTTGTGTTAGTGTTGAAAAACCACTTTTCGCACTTGTGTTGGTGCAGGAAACCACTTTTGCACTTGTATTAGTGTGGAAAAACCACTTTTCGCACTTGTGTTAGTGTTGAAAAACCACTTTTCGCACTTGTGTTAGTGTTGAAAAACCACTTTTTGCACTTGTGTTGGTGCAGGAAACCACTTTTGCACTTGTATTAGTGTGGAAAAAACACTTTTTGCACTTGTGATAGTGTTGAAAAACCACTTTTCGCACTTGTGTTAGTGTTGAAAAACCACTTTTCGCACTTGTGTTAGTGTTGAAAAACCACTTTTCGCACTTGTGTTAGTCTTGAAAAACCACTTTTCGCACTTGTGTTGGTGCAGGAAACCACTTTTGCACTTGTATTAGTGTGGAAAAAACACTTTTCGCACTTGTGTTAGTGTTGAAAAACCACTTTTCGCACTTGTGTTAGTGTTGAAAAACCACTTTTCGCACTTGTGTTAGTGTTGAAAAAACACTTTTCGCACTTGTGTTGGTGCAGGAAACCACTTTTGCACTTGTATTAGTGTGGAAAAACCACTTTTCGCACTTGTGTTAGTGTTGAAAAGCCACTTTTTGCACTTGTGTTAGTGTGGAAAAACACTTTTTGCACTTGTGTTGGAGCAGGAAACCACTTTTGCACTTGTATTAGTGTGGAAAAACCACTTTTCGCACTTGTGTTAGTGTTGAAAAACCACTTTTCGCACTTGTGTTAGTGTTGAAAAACCACTTTTTGCACTTGTGTTGGAGCAGGAAACCACTTTTGCACTTGTATTAGTGTGGAAAAACACTTTTTGCACTTGTGATAGTGTTGAAAAACCACTTTTCGCACTTGTGTTAGTGTTGAAAAACCACTTTTTGCACTTGTGTTGGTGCAGGAAACCACTTTTGCACTTGTATTAGTGTGGAAAAAACACTTTTTGCACTTGTGATAGTGTTGAAAAACCACTTTTCGCACTTGTGTTAGTGTTGAAAAACCACTTTTCACACTTGTGTTAGTGTTGAAAAACCACTTTTCGCAATTGTGTTGGTGCAGGAAACCACTTTTGCACTTGTATTAGTGTGGGAAAAACACTTTTCGCACTTGTGTTAGTGTAGAAAAACCACTTTTCGCACTTGTGTTAGTGTTGAAAAACCACTTTTCGCACTTGTGTTAGTGTTGAAAAACCACTTTTCGCACTTGTGTTGGTGCAGGAAACCACTTTTGCACTTGTATGAGTGTGGAAAAAACACTTTTTGCACTTGTGATAGTGTTGAAAAACCACTTTTCGCACTTGTGTTAGTGTTGAAAAACCACTTTTCGCACTTGTGTTGGTGCAGGAAACCACTTTTGCACTTGTATTAGTGTGGAAAAACCACTTTTCGCACTTGCGTTAGTGTTGAAAAACCACTTTTCGCACTTATGTTAGTGTTGAAAAACCACTTTTCGCACTTGTGTTAGTGTTGAAAAAACAATTTTCGCACTTGTGTTGGTGCAGGAAACCACTTTTGCACTTGTATTAGTGTGGAAAAAACACTTTTCGCACTTGTGTTAGTGTTGAAAAACCACTTTTCGCACTTGTGTTAGTGTTGAAAAACCACTTTTCGCACTTGTGTTAGTGTTGAAAAAACACTTTTTGCACTTGTGTTAGTGTTGAAAAACCACTTTTCGCACTTGTGTTGGTGCAGGAAACCACTTTTGCACTTGTATTAGTGTGGAAAAAACACTTTTCGCACTTGTGTTAGTGTTGAAAAACCACTTTTCGCACTTGTGTTGGTGCAGGAAACCACTTTTGCACTTGTATTAGTGTGGAAAAAACACTTTTCGCACTTGTGTTAGTGTTGAAAAAACACTTTTCGCACTTGTGTTAGTGTTGAAAAACTACTTTTCGCACTTGTGTTGGTGCAGGAAACCACTTTTGCACTTGTATTAGTGTGGAAAAACCACTTATCGCACTTGTGTTAGTGTTGAAAAACCACTTTTCGCACTTGTGTTAGTGTTGAAAAACCACTTTTCGCACTTGTGTTGGTGCAGGAAACCACTTTTGCACTTATATTAGTGTGGAAAAAACACTTTTTGCACTTGTGATAGTGTTGAAAAACCAGTTTTCGCACTTGTGTTAGTGTTGAAAAACCACTTTTCGCACTTGTGTTAGTGTTGAAAAACCACTTTTCGCACTTGTGTTAGTGTTGATAAACCACTTTTCGCACTTGTGTTAGTGTTGAAAAACCACTTTTTGCACTTGTGTTGGAGCAGGAAACCACTTTTGCACTTGTATTAGTGTGGAAAAACCACTTTTCGCACTTGTGTCAGTGTTGAAAAACCACTTTTCGCACTTGTGTTAGTGTTGAAAAACCACTTTT
Source organism: Myxine glutinosa (assembly GCF_964187855.1). Taxonomy (NCBI): domain Eukaryota; kingdom Metazoa; phylum Chordata; class Myxini; order Myxiniformes; family Myxinidae; genus Myxine; species Myxine glutinosa. The sequence goes on from NW_027616530.1 coordinate 164,741, forward strand.
CGCACTTGTGTTAGTGTTGAAAAACCACTTTTCGCACTTGTGTTGGTGCAGGAAACCACTTTTGCACTTGTATTAGTGTGGAAAAAACACTTTTCGCACTTGTGTTAATGTTGAAAAACCACTTTTCGCACTTGTGTTAGTGTTGAAAAACCACTTTTCGCACTTGTGTTAGTGTTGAAAAACCACTTTTCGCACTTGTGTTGGTGCAGGAAACCACTTTTGCACTTGTATTAGTGTGGAAAAAACACTTTTTGTACTTGTGATAGTGTTGAAAAACCACTTTTCGCACTTGTGTTAGTGTTGAAAAACCACTTTTCGCACTTGTGTTGGTGCAGGAAACCACTTTTCGCACTTGTGTTAATGTTGAAAAACCACTTTTCGCACTTGTGTTAATGTTGAAAAACCACTTTTCGCACTTGTGTTGGTGCAGGAAACCACTTTTGCACTTGTATTAGTGTGGAAAAAACACTTTTTGTACTTGTGATAGTGTTGAAAAACCACTTTTCGCACTTGTGATAGTGTTGAAAAACCACTTTTCGCACTTGTGTTAGTGTTGAAAAACCACTTTTCGCACTTGTGTTGGTGCAGGAAACCACTTTTCGCACTTGTGTTAATGTTGAAAAACCACTTTTCGCACTTGTGTTAGTGTTGAAAAACCACTTTTCGCACTTGTGTTAGTGTTGAAAAACCACTTTTCGCACTTGTGTTGGTGCAGGAAACCACTTTTGCACTTGTATTAGTGTGGAAAAAACACTTTTCGCTCTTGTGTTAGTGTTGAAAAACCACTTTTCGCACTTGTGTTAGTGTTGAAAAACCACTTTTCGCACTTGTGTTAGTGTTGAAAAACCACTTTTCGCACTTGTGTTGGTGCAGGAAATCACTTTTGCACTTGTATTAGTGTGGAAAAAACACTTTTTGCACTTGTGATAGTGTTGAAAAACCACTTTTCGCACTTGTGTTGGTGCAGGAAACCACTTTTCGCACTTGTGTTGGTGCAGGAAACCACTTATCGCACTTGTGTTAGTGTGGAAAAAACACTTTTTGCACTTGTGTTAGTGTTGAAAAGCCACTTTTCGCACTTGTGTTAGTGTTGTAAAACCACTTTTCACACTTGTGTTGGTGCAGGAAACCACTTTTCCACTTGTATTAGTGTGGAAAAAACACTTTTTGTACTTGTGATAGTGTTGAAAAACCACTTTACGCACTTGTGTTAGTGTTGAAAAACCACTTTTCGCACTTGTGTTGGTGCAGGAAACCACTTTTGCACTTGTATTAGTGTGGAAAAAACACTTTTCGCACTTGTGTTAGTGTTGAAAAACCACTTTTCGCACTTGTGTTAGTGTTGAAAAACCACTTTTCGCACATGTGTTGGTGCAGGAAACCACTTTTGCACTTGTATTATTGTGGAAAAAACACTTTTTGCACTTGTGTTAGTGTTGAAAAACCACTTTTCACACTTGTGTTGGTGCAGGAAACCACTATTGCACTTGTATTAGTGTGGAAAAAACACTTTTTGCACTTTTGATAGTGTTGAAAAACCACTTTTCATACTTGTGTTGGTGCAGGAAACCACTATTGCACTTGTATTAGTGTGGAAAAACCACTTTTCGCACTTGTGTTAGTGTTGGAAAACCACTTTTCACATTTGTGTTAGTGTTGAAAAACCACTTTTCGCACATGTGTTGGTGCAGGAAACCACTTTTGCACTTGTATTATTGTGGAAAAAACACTTTTTGCACTTGTGATAGTGTTGAAAAACCACTTTTCGCACTTGTGTTAGTGTTGAAAAACCACTTTTCGCACTTGTGTTAGTGTTGAAAAACCACTTTTCGCACTCGTGTTGGTGCAGGAAACCACTTTTGCACTTGTATTAGTGTGGAAAAACCACTTTTCGCACTTGTGTTAATGTTGAAAAACCACTTTTCGCACTTGTGTTAGTGTTGAAAAACCACTTTTTGCACTTGTGTTGGTGCAGGAAACCACTTTTGCACTTGTATTAGTGTGGAAAAAAACACTTTTTGCACTTGTGATAGTGTTGAAAAACCACTTTTCGCACTTGTGTTAGTGTTGAAAAACCACTTTTCGCACTTGTGTTAGTGTTGAAAAACCACTTTTCGCACTTGTGTTAGTGTTGAAAAACCACTTTTCGCACTTGTGTTGGTGCAGGAAACCACTTTTGCACTTGTATTAGTGTGGAAAAAACACTTTTCGCACTTGTGTTAGTGTTGAAAAACCACTTTTCGCACTTGTGTTAGTGTTGAAAAACCACTTTTCGCACTTGTGTTAGTGTTGAAAAAACACTTTTCGCACTTGTGTTGGTGCAGGAAACCACTTTTGCACTTGTATTAGTGTGGAAAAACCACTTTTCGCACTTGTGTTAGTGTTGAAAAGCCACTTTTTGCACTTGTGTTAGTGTGGAAAAACACTTTTTGCACTTGTGTTGGAGCAGGAAACCACTTTTGCACTTGTATTAGTGTGGAAAAACCACTTTTCGCACTTGTGTTAGTGTTGAAAAACCACTTTTCGCACTTGTGTTAGTGTTGAAAAACCACTTTTTGCACTTGTGTTGGAGCAGGAAACCACTTTTGCACTTGTATTAGTGTGGAAAAACACTTTTTGCACTTGTGATAGTGTTGAAAAACCACTTTTTGCACTTGTGTTAGTGTTGAAAAACCACTTTTTGCACTTGTGTTGGTGCAGGAAACCACTTTTGCACTTGTATTAGTGTGGAAAAAACACTTTTTGCACTTGTGATAGTGTTGAAAAACCACTTTTCGCACTTGTGTTAGTGTTGAAAAACCACTTTTCACACTTGTGTTAGTGTTGAAAAACCACTTTTCGCAATTGTGTTGGTGCAGGAAACCACTTTTGCACTTGTATTAGTGTGGGAAAAACACTTTTCGCACTTGTGTTAGTGTAGAAAAACCACTTTTCCACTTGTGTTAGTGTTGAAAAACCACTTTTCGCACTTGTGTTAGTGTTGAAAAACCACTTTTCGCACTTGTGTTGGTGCAGGAAACCACTTTTGCACTTGTATGAGTGTGGAAAAAACACTTTTGCACTTGTGATAGTGTTGAAAAACCACTTTTCGCACTTGTGTTAGTGTTGAAAAACCACTTTTCGCACTTGTGTTGGTGCAGGAAACCACTTTTGCACTTGTATTAGTGTGGAAAAACCACTTTTCGCACTTGTGTTAGTGTTGAAAAACCACTTTTCGCACTTATGTTAGTGTTGAAAAACCACTTTTCGCACTTGTGTTAGTGTTGAAAAAACAATTTTCGCACTTGTGTTGGTGCAGGAAACCACTTTTGCACTTGTATTAGTGTGGAAAAAACACTTTTCGCACTTGTGTTAGTGTTGAAAAACCACTTTTCGCACTTGTGTTAGTGTTGAAAAACCACTTTTCGCACTTGTGTTAGTGTTGAAAAAACACTTTTTGCACTTGTGTTAGTGTTGAAAAACCACTTTTCGCACTTGTGTTGGTGCAGGAAACCACTTTTGCACTTGTATTAGTGTGGAAAAAACACTTTTCGCACTTGTGTTAGTGTTGAAAAAACACTTTTTGCACTTGTGTTAGTGTTGAAAAACCACTTTTCGCACTTGTGTTGGTGCAGGAAACCACTTTTGCACTTGTATTAGTGTGGAAAAAACACTTTTCGCACTTGTGTTAGTGTTGAAAAAACACTTTTCGCACTTGTGTTAGTGTTGAAAAACTACTTTTCGCACTTGTGTTGGTGCAGGAAACCACTTTTGCACTTGTATTAGTGTGGAAAAAACACTTTTTGCACTTGTGTTAGTGTTGAAAAACCACTTTTCACACTTGTGTTAGTGTTGAAAAACCACTTTTCGCACTTGTGTTGGTGCAGGAAATCACTTTTGCACTTGTATTAGTGTGGAAAAAACACTTTTTACACTTGTGATAGTGTTGAAAAACCACTTTTCGCACTTGTGTTAGTGTTGAAAAACCACTTTTTGCACTTGTGTTGGTGCAGGAAACCACTTATCGCACTTGTGTTAGTGTGGAAAAAACACTTTTTGCACTTGTGTTAGTGTTGAAAAGCCACTTTTCGCACTTGTGTTAGTGTTGTAAAACCACTTTTCACACTTGTGTTGGTGCAGGAAACCACTTTTCCACTTGTATTAGTGTGGAAAAACCACTTTTCGCACTTGTGTGAGTGTTGAAAAGCCACTTTTCGCACTTGTGTTAGTGTTGTAAAACCACTTTTCGCACTTGTGTTGGTGCAGGAAACCACTTTTGCACTTGTATTATTGTGGAAAAACCACTTTTCGCACTTGTGTTAGTGTTGAAAAACCACTTTTCGCACTTGTGTTAGTGTTGAAAAACCAATTTTCGCACTTGTGTTAGTGTTAAAAAACCACTTTTCGCACTTGTGTTGGTGCAGGAAACCACTTTTGCACTTGTATTAGTGTGGAAAAAACACTTTTCGCACTTGTGTTCATGTTGAAAAACCACTTTTCGCACTTGTGTTAGTGTTGAAAAACCACTTTTCGCACTTGTGTTAGTGTTGAAAAACCACTTTTCGCACTTGTGTTGGTGCAGGAAACCACTTTTGCACTTGTATTAGTGTGGAAAAAACACTTTTTGCACTTGTGATAGTGTTGAAAAACCACTTTTCGCACTTGTGTTAGTGTTGAAAAGCCACTTTTCGCACTTGTGTTGGTGCAGGAAACCACTTTTACACTTGTATTAGTGTGGAAAAACCACTTTTCGCACTTGTGTTAGTGTTGAAAAACCACTTTTCGCACTTGTGTTAGTGTTGAAAAACCACTTTTCGCAGTTGTGTTGGTGAAGGAAACCACTTTTGCACTTGTATTAGTGTGGAAAAACCACTTTTCGCACTTGTGTTAGTGTTGAAAAACCAGTTTTCGCACTTGTGTTAGTGTTGAAAAACCACTTTTCGCACTTGTGTTAGTGTTGAAAAACCACTTTTCGCACTTGTGTTGGTGCAGGAAACCACTTTTGCACTTGTATTAGTGTGGAAAAAACACTTTTTGTACTTGTGATAGTGTTGAAAAACCACTTTTCGCACTTGTGTTAGTGTTGAAAAACCACTTTTCGCACTTGTGTTGGTGCAGGAAACCACTTTTGCACTTGTATTAGTGTGGAAAAAACACTTTTTGTACTTGTGATAGTGTTGAAAAACCACTTTTTGCACTTGTGTTAGTGTTGAAAAACCACTTTTCGCACTTGTGTTGGTGCAGGAAATCACTTTTGCACTTGTATTAGTGTGGAAAAAACACTTTTTGCACTTGTGATAGTGTTGAAAAACCACTTTTCGCACTTGTGTTGGTGCAGGAAACCACTTTTCGCACTTGTGTTGGTGCAGGAAACCACTTATCGCACTTGTGTTAGTGTGGAAAAAACACTTTTTGCACTTGTGTTAGTGTTGAAAAGCCACTTTTCGCACTTGTGTTAGTCTTGTAAAACCACTTTTCACACTTGTGTTGGTGCAGGAAACCACTTTTCCACTTGTATTAGTGTGGAAAAAACACTTTTTGTACTTGTGATAGTGTTGAAAAACCACTTTTCGCACTTGTGTTAGTGTTGAAAAACCACTTTTCGCACTTGTGTTGGTGCAGGAAACCACTTTTGCACTTGTATTAGTGTGGAAAAAACACTTTTCGCACTTGTGTTAGTGTTGAAAAACCACTTTTCGCACTTGTGTTAGTGTTGAAAAACCACTTTTCGCACATGTGTTGGTGCAGGAAACCACTTTTGCACTTGTATTATTGTGGAAAAAACACTTTTTGCACTTGTGTTAGTGTTGAAAAACCACTTTTCACACTTGTGTTGGTGCAGGAAACCACTATTGCACTTGTATTAGTGTGGAAAAAACACTTTTTGCACTTTTGATAGTGTTGAAAAACCACTTTTCATACTTGTGTTGGTGCAGGAAACCACTATTGCACTTGTATTAGTGTGGAAAAACCACTTTTCGCACTTGTGTTAGTGTTGGAAAACCACTTTTCACATTTGTGTTAGTGTTGAAAAACCACTTTTCGCACATGTGTTGGTGCAGGAAACCACTTTTGCACTTGTATTATTGTGGAAAAAACACTTTTTGCACTTGTGATAGTGTTGAAAAACCACTTTTCGCACTTGTGTTAGTGTTGAAAAACCACTTTTCGCACTTGTGTTAGTGTTGAAAAACCACTTTTCGCACTCGTGTTGGTGCAGGAAACCACTTTTGCACTTGTATTAGTGTGGAAAAACCACTTTTCGCACTTGTGTTAGTGTTGAAAAACCACTTTTCGCACTTGTGTTAGTGTTGAAAAACCACTTTTTGCACTTGTGTTGGTGCAGGAAACCACTTTTGCACTTGTATTAGTGTGGAAAAAAACACTTTTTGCACTTGTGATAGTGTTGAAAAACCACTTTTCGCACTTGTGTTAGTGTTGAAAAACCACTTTTCGCACTTGTGTTAGTGTTGAAAAACCACTTTTCGCACTTGTGTTAGTGTTGAAAAACCACTTTTCGCACTTGTGTTGGTGCAGGAAACCACTTTTGCACTTGTATTAGTGTGGAAAAAACACTTTTCGCACTTGTGTTAGTGTTGAAAAACCACTTTTCGCACTTGTGTTAGTGTTGAAAAACCACTTTTCGCACTTGTGTTAGTGTTGAAAAAACACTTTTCGCACTTGTGTTGGTGCAGGAAACCACTTTTGCACTTGTATTAGTGTGGAAAAACCACTTTTCGCACTTGTGTTAGTGTTGAAAAGCCACTTTTTGCACCTGTGTTAGTGTGGAAAAACACTTTTTGCACTTGTGTTGGAGCAGGAAACCACTTTTGCACTTGTATTAGTGTGGAAAAACCACTTTTCGCACTTGTGTTAGTGTTGAAAAACCACTTTTCGCACTTGTGTTAGTGTTGAAAAACCACTTTTTGCACTTGTGTTGGAGCAGGAAACCACTTTTGCACTTGTATTAGTGTGGAAAAACACTTTTTGCACTTGTGATAGTGTTGAAAAACCACTTTTTGCACTTGTGTTAGTGTTGAAAAACCACTTTTTGCACTTGTGTTGGTGCAGGAAACCACTTTTGCACTTGTATTAGTGTGGAAAAAACACTTTTTGCACTTGTGATAGTGTTGAAAAACCACTTTTCGCACTTGTGTTAGTGTTGAAAAACCACTTTTCACACTTGTGTTAGTGTTGAAAAACCACTTTTCGCAATTGTGTTGGTGCAGGAAACCACTTTTGCACTTGTATTAGTGTGGGAAAAACACTTTTCGCACTTGTGTTAGTGTAGAAAAACCACTTTTCCACTTGTGTTAGTGTTGAAAAACCACTTTTCGCACTTGTGTTAGTGTTGAAAAACCACTTTTCGCACTTGTGTTGGTGCAGGAAACCACTTTTGCACTTGTATGAGTGTGGAAAAAACACTTTTGCACTTGTGATAGTGTTGAAAAACCACTTTTCGCACTTGTGTTAGTGTTGAAAAACCACTTTTCGCACTTGTGTTGGTGCAGGAAACCACTTTTGCACTTGTATTAGTGTGGAAAAACCACTTTTCGCACTTGTGTTAGTGTTGAAAAACCACTTTTCGCACTTATGTTAGTGTTGAAAAACCACTTTTCGCACTTGTGTTAGTGTTGAAAAAACAATTTTCGCACTTGTGTTGGTGCAGGAAACCACTTTTGCACTTGTATTAGTGTGGAAAAAACACTTTTCGCACTTGTGTTAGTGTTGAAAAACCACTTTTCGCACTTGTGTTAGTGTTGAAAAACCACTTTTCGCACTTGTGTTAGTGTTGAAAAAACACTTTTTGCACTTGTGTTAGTGTTGAAAAACCACTTTTCGCACTTGTGTTGGTGCAGGAAACCACTTTTGCACTTGTATTAGTGTGGAAAAAACACTTTTCGCACTTGTGTTAGTGTTGAAAAACCACTTTTCACATTTGTGTTAGTGTTGAAAAACCACTTTTCGCACATGTGTTGGTGCAGGAAACCACTTTTGCACTTGTATTATTGTGGAAAAAACACTTTTTGCACTTGTGATAGTGTTGAAAAACCACTTTTCGCACTTGTGTTAGTGTTGAAAAACCACTTTTCGCACTTGTGTTAGTGTTGAAAAACCACTTTTCGCACTCGTGTTGGTGCAGGAAACCACTTTTGCACTTGTATTAGTGTGGAAAAACCACTTTTCGCACTTGTGTTAGTGTTGAAAAACCACTTTTCGCACTTGTGTTAGTGTTGAAAAACCACTTTTTGCACTTGTGTTGGTGCAGGAAACCACTTTTGCACTTGTATTAGTGTGGAAAAAAACACTTTTTGCACTTGTGATAGTGTTGAAAAACCACTTTTCGCACTTGTGTTAGTGTTGAAAAACCACTTTTCGCACTTGTGTTAGTGTTGAAAAACCACTTTTCGCACTTGTGTTAGTGTTGAAAAACCACTTTTCGCACTTGTGTTGGTGCAGGAAACCACTTTTGCACTTGTATTAGTGTGGAAAAAACACTTTTCGCACTTGTGTTAGTGTTGAAAAACCACTTTTCGCACTTGTGTTAGTGTTGAAAAACCACTTTTCGCACTTGTGTTAGTGTTGAAAAAACACTTTTCGCACTTGTGTTGGTGCAGGAAACCACTTTTGCACTTGTATTAGTGTGGAAAAACCACTTTTCGCACTTGTGTTAGTGTTGAAAAGCCACTTTTTGCACTTGTGTTAGTGTGGAAAAACACTTTTTGCACTTGTGTTGGAGCAGGAAACCACTTTTGCACTTGTATTAGTGTGGAAAAACCACTTTTCGCACTTGTGTTAGTGTTGAAAAACCACTTTTCGCACTTGTGTTAGTGTTGAAAAACCACTTTTTGCACTTGTGTTGGAGCAGGAAACCACTTTTGCACTTGTATTAGTGTGGAAAAACACTTTTTGCACTTGTGATAGTGTTGAAAAACCACTTTTTGCACTTGTGTTAGTGTTGAAAAACCACTTTTTGCACTTGTGTTGGTGCAGGAAACCACTTTTGCACTTGTATTAGTGTGGAAAAAACACTTTTTGCACTTGTGATAGTGTTGAAAAACCACTTTTCGCACTTGTGTTAGTGTTGAAAAACCACTTTTCACACTTGTGTTAGTGTTGAAAAACCACTTTTCGCAATTGTGTTGGTGCAGGAAACCACTTTTGCACTTGTATTAGTGTGGGAAAAACACTTTTCGCACTTGTGTTAGTGTAGAAAAACCACTTTTCCACTTGTGTTAGTGTTGAAAAACCACTTTTCGCACTTGTGTTAGTGTTGAAAAACCACTTTTCGCACTTGTGTTGGTGCAGGAAACCACTTTTGCACTTGTATGAGTGTGGAAAAAACACTTTTGCACTTGTGATAGTGTTGAAAAACCACTTTTCGCACTTGTGTTAGTGTTGAAAAACCACTTTTCGCACTTGTGTTGGTGCAGGAAACCACTTTTGCACTTGTATTAGTGTGGAAAAACCACTTTTCGCACTTGTGTTAGTGTTGAAAAACCACTTTTCGCACTTATGTTAGTGTTGAAAAACCACTTTTCGCACTTGTGTTAGTGTTGAAAAAACAATTTTCGCACTTGTGTTGGTGCAGGAAACCACTTTTGCACTTGTATTAGTGTGGAAAAAACACTTTTCGCACTTGTGTTAGTGTTGAAAAACCACTTTTCGCACTTGTGTTAGTGTTGAAAAACCACTTTTCGCACTTGTGTTAGTGTTGAAAAAACACTTTTTGCACTTGTGTTAGTGTTGAAAAACCACTTTTCGCACTTGTGTTGGTGCAGGAAACCACTTTTGCACTTGTATTAGTGTGGAAAAAACACTTTTCGCACTTGTGTTAGTGTTGAAAAAACACTTTTTGCACTTGTGTTAGTGTTGAAAAACCACTTTTCGCACTTGTGTTGGTGCAGGAAACCACTTTTGCACTTGTATTAGTGTGGAAAAAACACTTTTCGCACTTGTGTTAGTGTTGAAAAAACACTTTTCGCACTTGTGTTAGTGTTGAAAAACTACTTTTCGCACTTGTGTTGGTGCAGGAAACCACTTTTGCACTTGTATTAGTGTGGAAAAAACACTTTTTGCACTTGTGTTAGTGTTGAAAAACCACTTTTCACACTTGTGTTAGTGTTGAAAAACCACTTTTCGCACTTGTGTTGGTGCAGGAAATCACTTTTGCACTTGTATTAGTGTGGAAAAAACACTTTTTACACTTGTGATAGTGTTGAAAAACCACTTTTCGCACTTGTGTTAGTGTTGAAAAACCACTTTTTGCACTTGTGTTGGTGCAGGAAACCACTTATCGCACTTGTGTTAGTGTGGAAAAAACACTTTTTGCACTTGTGTTAGTGTTGAAAAGCCACTTTTCGCACTTGTGTTAGTGTTGTAAAACCACTTTTCACACTTGTGTTGGTGCAGGAAACCACTTTTCCACTTGTATTAGTGTGGAAAAACCACTTTTCGCACTTGTGTTAGTGTTGAAAAGCCACTTTTCGCACTTGTGTTAGTGTTGTAAAACCACTTTTCGCACTTGTGTTGGTGCAGGAAACCACTTTTGCACTTGTATTATTGTGGAAAAACCACTTTTCGCACTTGTGTTAGTGTTGAAAAACCACTTTTCGCACTTGTGTTAGTGTTGAAAAACCAATTTTCGCACTTGTGTTAGTGTTAAAAAACCACTTTTCGCACTTGTGTTGGTGCAGGAAATCACTTTTGCACTTGTATTAGTGTGGAAAAAACACTTTTCGCACTTGTGTTCATGTTGAAAAACCACTTTTCGCACTTGTGTTAGTGTTGAAAAACCACTTTTCGCACTTGTGTTAGTGTTGAAAAACCACTTTTCGCACTTGTGTTGGTGCAGGAAACCACTTTTGCACTTGTATTAGTGTGGAAAAAACACTTTTTGCACTTGTGATAGTGTTGAAAAACCACTTTTCGCACTTGTGTTAGTGTTGAAAAGCCACTTTTCGCACTTGTGTTGGTGCAGGAAACCACTTTTACACTTGTATTAGTGTGGAAAAACCACTTTTCGCACTTGTGTTAGTGTTGAAAAACCACTTTTCGCACTTGTGTTAGTGTTGAAAAACCACTTCGCAGTTGTGTTGGTGCAGGAAACCACTTTTGCACTTGTATTAGTGTGGAAAAACCACTTTTCGCACTTGTGTTAGTGTTGAAAAACCAGTTTTTGCACTTGTGTTAGTGTTGAAAAACCACTTTTCGCACTTGTGTTAGTGTTGAAAAACCACTTTTCGCACTTGTGTTGGTGCAGGAAACCACTTTTGCACTTGTATTAGTGTGGAAAAACCACTTTTCGCACTTGTGTTAGTGTTGGAAAACCACTTTTCGCACTTGTGTTAGTGTTGAAAAACCACTTTTCGCACATGTGTTGGTGCAGGAAACCACTTTTGCACTTGTATTATTGTGGAAAAAACACTTTTTGCACTTGTGATAGTGTTGAAAAACCACTTTTCGCACTTGTGTTAGTGTTGAAAAAACCACTTTCCGCACTTGTGTTAGTGTTGAAAAACCACTTTTCGCACTTGTGTTGGTACAGGAAACCACCTTTGCACTTGTATTAGTGTGGAAAAAACACTTTTTGCACTTGTGATAGTGTTTAAAAACCACTTTTCGCACTTGTGTTAGTGTTGAAAAACCACTTTTCGCACTTGTGTTGGTGCAGGAAACCACTTTTGCACTTGTATTAGTGTGGAAAAACCACTTTTCGCACTTGTGTTAGTGTTGAAAAACCACTTTTCGCACTTGTGTTGGTGCAGGAAATCACTTTTGCACTTGTATTAGTGTGGAAAAAACACTTTTTGCACTTGTGATAGTGTTGAAAAACCACTTTCGCACTTGTGTTGGTGCAGGAAACCACTTTTCGCACTTGTGTTGGTGCAGGAAACCACTTATCGCACTTGTGTTAGTGTGGAAAAAACACTTTTTGCACTTGTGTTAGTGTTGAAAAGCCACTTTTCGCACTTGTGTTAGTCTTGTAAAACCACTTTTCACACTTGTGTTGGTGCAGGAAACCACTTTTCCACTTGTATTAGTGTGGAAAAAACACTTTTTGTACTTGTGATAGTGTTGAAAAACCACTTTTCGCACTTGTGTTAGTGTTGAAAAACCACTTTTCGCACTTGTGTTGGTGCAGGGAAACCACTTTTGCACTTGTATTAGTGTGGAAAAAACACTTTTCGCACTTGTGTTAGTGTTGAAAAACCACTTTTCGCACTTGTGTTAGTGTTGAAAAACCACTTTTCGCACATGTGTTGGTGCAGGAAACCACTTTTGCACTTGTATTATTGTGGAAAAAACACTTTTTGCACTTGTGTTAGTGTTGAAAAACCACTTTTCACACTTGTGTTGGTGCAGGAAACCACTATTGCACTTGTATTAGTGTGGAAAAAACACTTTTTGCACTTTTGATAGTGTTGAAAAACCACTTTTCATACTTGTGTTGGTGCAGGAAACCACTATTGCACTTGTATTAGTGTGGAAAAACCACTTTTCGCACTTGTGTTAGTGTTGGAAAACCACTTTTCACATTTGTGTTAGTGTTGAAAAACCACTTTTCGCACATGTGTTGGTGCAGGAAACCACTTTTGCACTTGTATTATTGTGGAAAAAACACTTTTTGCACTTGTGATAGTGTTGAAAAACCACTTTTCGCACTTGTGTTAGTGTTGAAAAACCACTTTTCGCACTTGTGTTAGTGTTGAAAAACACTTTTCGCACTCGTGTTGGTGCAGGAAACCACTTTTGCACTTGTATTAGTGTGGAAAAACCACTTTTCGCACTTGTGTTAGTGTTGAAAAACCACTTTTCGCACTTGTGTTAGTGTTGAAAAACCACTTTTTGCACTTGTGTTGGTGCAGGAAACCACTTTTGCACTTGTATTAGTGTGGAAAAAAACACTTTTTGCACTTGTGATAGTGTTGAAAAACCACTTTTCGCACTTGTGTTAGTGTTGAAAAACCACTTTTCGCACTTGTGTTAGTGTTGAAAAACCACTTTTCGCACTTGTGTTAGTGTTGAAAAACCACTTTTCGCACTTGTGTTGGTGCAGGAAACCACTTTTGCACTTGTATTAGTGTGGAAAAAACACTTTTCGCACTTGTGTTAGTGTTGAAAAACCACTTTTCGCACTTGTGTTAGTGTTGAAAAACCACTTTTCGCACTTGTGTTAGTGTTGAAAAAACACTTTTCGCACTTGTGTTGGTGCAGGAAACCACTTTTGCACTTGTATTAGTGTGGAAAAACCACTTTTCGCACTTGTGTTAGTGTTGAAAAGCCACTTTTTGCACTTGTGTTAGTGTGGAAAAACACTTTTTGCACTTGTGTTGGAGCAGGAAACCACTTTTGCACTTGTATTAGTGTGGAAAAACCACTTTTCGCACTTGTGTTAGTGTTGAAAAACCACTTTTCGCACTTGTGTTAGTGTTGAAAAACCACTTTTTGCACTTGTGTTGGAGCAGGAAACCACTTTTGCACTTGTATTAGTGTGGAAAAACACTTTTTGCACTTGTGATAGTGTTGAAAAACCACTTTTTGCACTTGTGTTAGTGTTGAAAAACCACTTTTCGCACTTGTGTTGGTGCAGGAAATCACTTTTGCACTTGTATTAGTGTGGAAAAAACACTTTTTGCACTTGTGATAGTGTTGAAAAACCACTTTTCGCACTTGTGTTGGTGCAGGAAACCACTTTTCGCACTTGTGTTGGTGCAGGAAACCACTTATCGCACTTGTGTTAGTGTGGAAAAAACACTTTTTGCACTTGTGTTAGTGTTGAAAAGCCACTTTTCGCACTTGTGTTAGTCTTGTAAAACCACTTTTCACACTTGTGTTGGTGCAGGAAACCACTTTTCCACTTGTATTAGTGTGGAAAAAACACTTTTTGTACTTGTGATAGTGTTGAAAAACCACTTTTCGCACTTGTGTTAGTGTTGAAAAACCACTTTTCGCACTTGTGTTGGTGCAGGAAACCACTTTTGCACTTGTATTAGTGTGGAAAAAACACTTTTCGCACTTGTGTTAGTGTTGAAAAACCACTTTTCGCACTTGTGTTAGTGTTGAAAAACCACTTTTCGCACATGTGTTGGTGCAGGAAACCACTTTTGCACTTGTATTATTGTGGAAAAAACACTTTTTGCACTTGTGTTAGTGTTGAAAAACCACTTTTCACACTTGTGTTGGTGCAGGAAACCACTATTGCACTTGTATTAGTGTGGAAAAAACACTTTTTGCACTTTTGATAGTGTTGAAAAACCACTTTTCATACTTGTGTTGGTGCAGGAAACCACTATTGCACTTGTATTAGTGTGGAAAAACCACTTTTCGCACTTGTGTTAGTGTTGGAAAACCACTTTTCACATTTGTGTTAGTGTTGAAAAACCACTTTTCGCACATGTGTTGGTGCAGGAAACCACTTTTGCACTTGTATTATTGTGGAAAAAACACTTTTTGCACTTGTGATAGTGTTGAAAAACCACTTTTCGCACTTGTGTTAGTGTTGAAAAACCACTTTTCGCACTTGTGTTAGTGTTGAAAAACCACTTTTCGCACTCGTGTTGGTGCAGGAAACCACTTTTGCACTTGTATTAGTGTGGAAAAACCACTTTTCGCACTTGTGTTAGTGTTGAAAAACCACTTTTCGCACTTGTGTTAGTGTTGAAAAACCACTTTTTGCACTTGTGTTGGTGCAGGAAACCACTTTTGCACTTGTATTAGTGTGGAAAAAAACACTTTTTGCACTTGTGATAGTGTTGAAAAACCACTTTTCGCACTTGTGTTAGTGTTGAAAAACCACTTTTCGCACTTGTGTTAGTGTTGAAAAACCACTTTTCGCACTTGTGTTAGTGTTGAAAAACCACTTTTCGCACTTGTGTTGGTGCAGGAAACCACTTTTGCACTTGTATTAGTGTGGAAAAAACACTTTTCGCACTTGTGTTAGTGTTGAAAAACCACTTTTCGCACTTGTGTTAGTGTTGAAAAACCACTTTTCGCACTTGTGTTAGTGTTGAAAAAACACTTTTCGCACTTGTGTTGGTGCAGGAAACCACTTTTGCACTTGTATTAGTGTGGAAAAACCACTTTTCGCACTTGTGTTAGTGTTGAAAAGCCACTTTTTGCACCTGTGTTAGTGTGGAAAAACACTTTTTGCACTTGTGTTGGAGCAGGAAACCACTTTTGCACTTGTATTAGTGTGGAAAAACCACTTTTCGCACTTGTGTTAGTGTTGAAAAACCACTTTTCGCACTTGTGTTAGTGTTGAAAAACCACTTTTTGCACTTGTGTTGGAGCAGGAAACCACTTTTGCACTTGTATTAGTGTGGAAAAACACTTTTTGCACTTGTGATAGTGTTGAAAAACCACTTTTTGCACTTGTGTTAGTGTTGAAAAACCACTTTTTGCACTTGTGTTGGTGCAGGAAACCACTTTTGCACTTGTATTAGTGTGGAAAAAACACTTTTTGCACTTGTGATAGTGTTGAAAAACCACTTTTCGCACTTGTGTTAGTGTTGAAAAACCACTTTTCACACTTGTGTTAGTGTTGAAAAACCACTTTTCGCAATTGTGTTGGTGCAGGAAACCACTTTTGCACTTGTATTAGTGTGGGAAAAACACTTTTCGCACTTGTGTTAGTGTAGAAAAACCACTTTTCCACTTGTGTTAGTGTTGAAAAACCACTTTTCGCACTTGTGTTAGTGTTGAAAAACCACTTTTCGCACTTGTGTTGGTGCAGGAAACCACTTTTGCACTTGTATGAGTGTGGAAAAAACACTTTTGCACTTGTGATAGTGTTGAAAAACCACTTTTCGCACTTGTGTTAGTGTTGAAAAACCACTTTTCGCACTTGTGTTGGTGCAGGAAACCACTTTTGCACTTGTATTAGTGTGGAAAAACCACTTTTCGCACTTGTGTTAGTGTTGAAAAACCACTTTTCGCACTTATGTTAGTGTTGAAAAACCACTTTTCGCACTTGTGTTAGTGTTGAAAAAACAATTTTCGCACTTGTGTTGGTGCAGGAAACCACTTTTGCACTTGTATTAGTGTGGAAAAAACACTTTTCGCACTTGTGTTAGTGTTGAAAAACCACTTTTCGCACTTGTGTTAGTGTTGAAAAACCACTTTTCGCACTTGTGTTAGTGTTGAAAAAACACTTTTTGCACTTGTGTTAGTGTTGAAAAACCACTTTTCGCACTTGTGTTGGTGCAGGAAACCACTTTTGCACTTGTATTAGTGTGGAAAAAACACTTTTCGCACTTGTGTTAGTGTTGAAAAACCACTTTTCACATTTGTGTTAGTGTTGAAAAACCACTTTTCGCACATGTGTTGGTGCAGGAAACCACTTTTGCACTTGTATTATTGTGGAAAAAACACTTTTTGCACTTGTGATAGTGTTGAAAAACCACTTTTCGCACTTGTGTTAGTGTTGAAAAACCACTTTTCGCACTTGTGTTAGTGTTGAAAAACCACTTTTCGCACTCGTGTTGGTGCAGGAAACCACTTTTGCACTTGTATTAGTGTGGAAAAACCACTTTTCGCACTTGTGTTAGTGTTGAAAAACCACTTTTCGCACTTGTGTTAGTGTTGAAAAACCACTTTTTGCACTTGTGTTGGTGCAGGAAACCACTTTTGCACTTGTATTAGTGTGGAAAAAAACACTTTTTGCACTTGTGATAGTGTTGAAAAACCACTTTTCGCACTTGTGTTAGTGTTGAAAAACCACTTTTCGCACTTGTGTTAGTGTTGAAAAACCACTTTTCGCACTTGTGTTAGTGTTGAAAAACCACTTTTCGCACTTGTGTTGGTGCAGGAAACCACTTTTGCACTTGTATTAGTGTGGAAAAAACACTTTTCGCACTTGTGTTAGTGTTGAAAAACCACTTTTCGCACTTGTGTTAGTGTTGAAAAACCACTTTTCGCACTTGTGTTAGTGTTGAAAAAACACTTTTCGCACTTGTGTTGGTGCAGGAAACCACTTTTGCACTTGTATTAGTGTGGAAAAACCACTTTTCGCACTTGTGTTAGTGTTGAAAAGCCACTTTTTGCACTTGTGTTAGTGTGGAAAAACACTTTTTGCACTTGTGTTGGAGCAGGAAACCACTTTTGCACTTGTATTAGTGTGGAAAAACCACTTTTCGCACTTGTGTTAGTGTTGAAAAACCACTTTTCGCACTTGTGTTAGTGTTGAAAAACCACTTTTTGCACTTGTGTTGGAGCAGGAAACCACTTTTGCACTTGTATTAGTGTGGAAAAACACTTTTTGCACTTGTGATAGTGTTGAAAAACCACTTTTTGCACTTGTGTTAGTGTTGAAAAACCACTTTTTGCACTTGTGTTGGTGCAGGAAACCACTTTTGCACTTGTATTAGTGTGGAAAAAACACTTTTTGCACTTGTGATAGTGTTGAAAAACCACTTTTCGCACTTGTGTTAGTGTTGAAAAACCACTTTTCACACTTGTGTTAGTGTTGAAAAACCACTTTTCGCAATTGTGTTGGTGCAGGAAACCACTTTTGCACTTGTATTAGTGTGGGAAAAACACTTTTCGCACTTGTGTTAGTGTAGAAAAACCACTTTTCCACTTGTGTTAGTGTTGAAAAACCACTTTTCGCACTTGTGTTAGTGTTGAAAAACCACTTTTCGCACTTGTGTTGGTGCAGGAAACCACTTTTGCACTTGTATGAGTGTGGAAAAAACACTTTTGCACTTGTGATAGTGTTGAAAAACCACTTTTCGCACTTGTGTTAGTGTTGAAAAACCACTTTTCGCACTTGTGTTGGTGCAGGAAACCACTTTTGCACTTGTATTAGTGTGGAAAAACCACTTTTCGCACTTGTGTTAGTGTTGAAAAACCACTTTTCGCACTTATGTTAGTGTTGAAAAACCACTTTTCGCACTTGTGTTAGTGTTGAAAAAACAATTTTCGCACTTGTGTTGGTGCAGGAAACCACTTTTGCACTTGTATTAGTGTGGAAAAAACACTTTTCGCACTTGTGTTAGTGTTGAAAAACCACTTTTCGCACTTGTGTTAGTGTTGAAAAACCACTTTTCGCACTTGTGTTAGTGTTGAAAAAACACTTTTTGCACTTGTGTTAGTGTTGAAAAACCACTTTTCGCACTTGTGTTGGTGCAGGAAACCACTTTTGCACTTGTATTAGTGTGGAAAAAACACTTTTCGCACTTGTGTTAGTGTTGAAAAAACACTTTTTGCACTTGTGTTAGTGTTGAAAAACCACTTTTCGCACTTGTGTTGGTGCAGGAAACCACTTTTGCACTTGTATTAGTGTGGAAAAAACACTTTTCGCACTTGTGTTAGTGTTGAAAAAACACTTTTCGCACTTGTGTTAGTGTTGAAAAACTACTTTTCGCACTTGTGTTGGTGCAGGAAACCACTTTTGCACTTGTATTAGTGTGGAAAAAACACTTTTTGCACTTGTGTTAGTGTTGAAAAACCACTTTTCACACTTGTGTTAGTGTTGAAAAACCACTTTTCGCACTTGTGTTGGTGCAGGAAATCACTTTTGCACTTGTATTAGTGTGGAAAAAACACTTTTTACACTTGTGATAGTGTTGAAAAACCACTTTTCGCACTTGTGTTAGTGTTGAAAAACCACTTTTTGCACTTGTGTTGGTGCAGGAAACCACTTATCGCACTTGTGTTAGTGTGGAAAAAACACTTTTTGCACTTGTGTTAGTGTTGAAAAGCCACTTTTCGCACTTGTGTTAGTGTTGTAAAACCACTTTTCACACTTGTGTTGGTGCAGGAAACCACTTTTCCACTTGTATTAGTGTGGAAAAACCACTTTTCGCACTTGTGTTAGTGTTGAAAAGCCACTTTTCGCACTTGTGTTAGTGTTGTAAAACCACTTTTCGCACTTGTGTTGGTGCAGGAAACCACTTTTGCACTTGTATTATTGTGGAAAAACCACTTTTCGCACTTGTGTTAGTGTTGAAAAACCACTTTTCGCACTTGTGTTAGTGTTGAAAAACCAATTTTCGCACTTGTGTTAGTGTTAAAAAACCACTTTTCGCACTTGTGTTGGTGCAGGAAATCACTTTTGCACTTGTATTAGTGTGGAAAAAACACTTTTCGCACTTGTGTTCATGTTGAAAAACCACTTTTCGCACTTGTGTTAGTGTTGAAAAACCACTTTTCGCACTTGTGTTAGTGTTGAAAAACCACTTTTCGCACTTGTGTTGGTGCAGGAAACCACTTTTGCACTTGTATTAGTGTGGAAAAAACACTTTTTGCACTTGTGATAGTGTTGAAAAACCACTTTTCGCACTTGTGTTAGTGTTGAAAAGCCACTTTTCGCACTTGTGTTGGTGCAGGAAACCACTTTTACACTTGTATTAGTGTGGAAAAACCACTTTTCGCACTTGTGTTAGTGTTGAAAAACCACTTTTCGCACTTGTGTTAGTGTTGAAAAACCACTTCGCAGTTGTGTTGGTGCAGGAAACCACTTTTGCACTTGTATTAGTGTGGAAAAACCACTTTTCGCACTTGTGTTAGTGTTGAAAAACCAGTTTTTGCACTTGTGTTAGTGTTGAAAAACCACTTTTCGCACTTGTGTTAGTGTTGAAAAACCACTTTTCGCACTTGTGTTGGTGCAGGAAACCACTTTTGCACTTGTATTAGTGTGGAAAAACCACTTTTCGCACTTGTGTTAGTGTTGGAAAACCACTTTTCGCACTTGTGTTAGTGTTGAAAAACCACTTTTCGCACATGTGTTGGTGCAGGAAACCACTTTTGCACTTGTATTATTGTGGAAAAAACACTTTTTGCACTTGTGATAGTGTTGAAAAACCACTTTTCGCACTTGTGTTAGTGTTGAAAAACCACTTTCCGCACTTGTGTTAGTGTTGAAAAACCACTTTTCGCACTTGTGTTGGTACAGGAAACCACCTTTGCACTTGTATTAGTGTGGAAAAAACACTTTTTGCACTTGTGATAGTGTTTAAAAACCACTTTTCGCACTTGTGTTAGTGTTGAAAAACCACTTTTCGCACTTGTGTTGGTGCAGGAAACCACTTTTGCACTTGTATTAGTGTGGAAAAACCACTTTTCGCACTTGTGTTAGTGTTGAAAAACCACTTTTCGCACTTGTGTTGGTGCAGGAAATCACTTTTGCACTTGTATTAGTGTGGAAAAAACACTTTTTGCACTTGTGATAGTGTTGAAAAACCACTTTTCGCACTTGTGTTGGTGCAGGAAACCACTTTTCGCACTTGTGTTGGTGCAGGAAACCACTTATCGCACTTGTGTTAGTGTGGAAAAAACACTTTTTGCACTTGTGTTAGTGTTGAAAAGCCACTTTTCGCACTTGTGTTAGTCTTGTAAAACCACTTTTCACACTTGTGTTGGTGCAGGAAACCACTTTTCCACTTGTATTAGTGTGGAAAAAACACTTTTTGTACTTGTGATAGTGTTGAAAAACCACTTTTCGCACTTGTGTTAGTGTTGAAAAACCACTTTTCGCACTTGTGTTGGTGCAGGAAACCACTTTTGCACTTGTATTAGTGTGGAAAAAACACTTTTCGCACTTGTGTTAGTGTTGAAAAACCACTTTTCGCACTTGTGTTAGTGTTGAAAAACCACTTTTCGCACATGTGTTGGTGCAGGAAACCACTTTTGCACTTGTATTATTGTGGAAAAAACACTTTTTGCACTTGTGTTAGTGTTGAAAAACCACTTTTCACACTTGTGTTGGTGCAGGAAACCACTATTGCACTTGTATTAGTGTGGAAAAAACACTTTTTGCACTTTTGATAGTGTTGAAAAACCACTTTTCATACTTGTGTTGGTGCAGGAAACCACTATTGCACTTGTATTAGTGTGGAAAAACCACTTTTCGCACTTGTGTTAGTGTTGGAAAACCACTTTTCACATTTGTGTTAGTGTTGAAAAACCACTTTTCGCACATGTGTTGGTGCAGGAAACCACTTTTGCACTTGTATTATTGTGGAAAAAACACTTTTTGCACTTGTGATAGTGTTGAAAAACCACTTTTCGCACTTGTGTTAGTGTTGAAAAACCACTTTTCGCACTTGTGTTAGTGTTGAAAAACCACTTTTCGCACTCGTGTTGGTGCAGGAAACCACTTTTGCACTTGTATTAGTGTGGAAAAACCACTTTTCGCACTTGTGTTAGTGTTGAAAAACCACTTTTCGCACTTGTGTTAGTGTTGAAAAACCACTTTTTGCACTTGTGTTGGTGCAGGAAACCACTTTTGCACTTGTATTAGTGTGGAAAAAAACACTTTTTGCACTTGTGATAGTGTTGAAAAACCACTTTTCGCACTTGTGTTAGTGTTGAAAAACCACTTTTCGCACTTGTGTTAGTGTTGAAAAACCACTTTTCGCACTTGTGTTAGTGTTGAAAAACCACTTTTCGCACTTGTGTTGGTGCAGGAAACCACTTTTGCACTTGTATTAGTGTGGAAAAAACACTTTTCGCACTTGTGTTAGTGTTGAAAAACCACTTTTCGCACTTGTGTTAGTGTTGAAAAACCACTTTTCGCACTTGTGTTAGTGTTGAAAAAACACTTTTCGCACTTGTGTTGGTGCAGGAAACCACTTTTGCACTTGTATTAGTGTGGAAAAACCACTTTTCGCACTTGTGTTAGTGTTGAAAAGCCACTTTTTGCACTTGTGTTAGTGTGGAAAAACACTTTTTGCACTTGTGTTGGAGCAGGAAACCACTTTTGCACTTGTATTAGTGTGGAAAAACCACTTTTCGCACTTGTGTTAGTGTTGAAAAACCACTTTTCGCACTTGTGTTAGTGTTGAAAAACCACTTTTTGCACTTGTGTTGGAGCAGGAAACCACTTTTGCACTTGTATTAGTGTGGAAAAACACTTTTTGCACTTGTGATAGTGTTGAAAAACCCCTTTTTGCACTTGTGTTAGTGTTGAAAAACCACTTTTTGCACTTGTGTTGGTGCAGGAAACCACTTTTGCACTTGTATTAGTGTGGAAAAAACACTTTTTGCACTTGTGATAGTGTTGAAAAACCACTTTTCGCACTTGTGTTAGTGTTGAAAAACCACTTTTCACACTTGTGTTAGTGTTGAAAAACCACTTTTCGCAATTGTGTTGGTGCAGGAAACCACTTTTGCACTTGTATTAGTGTGGGAAAAACACTTTTCGCACTTGTGTTAGTGTAGAAAAACCACTTTTCCACTTGTGTTAGTGTTGAAAAACCACTTTTCGCACTTGTGTTAGTGTTGAAAAACCACTTTTCGCACTTGTGTTGGTGCAGGAAACCACTTTTGCACTTGTATGAGTGTGGAAAAAACACTTTTGCACTTGTGATAGTGTTGAAAAACCACTTTTAGCACTTGTGTTAGTGTTGAAAAACCACTTTTCGCACTTGTGTTGGTGCAGGAAACCACTTTTGCACTTGTATTAGTGTGGAAAAACCACTTTTCGCACTTGTGTTAGTGTTGAAAAACCACTTTTCGCACTTATGTTAGTGTTGAAAAACCACTTTTCGCACTTGTGTTAGTGTTGAAAAAACAATTTTCGCACTTGTGTTGGTGCAGGAAACCACTTTTGCACTTGTATTAGTGTGGAAAAAACACTTTTCGCACTTGTGTTAGTGTTGAAAAACCACTTTTCGCACTTGTGTTAGTGTTGAAAAACCACTTTTCGCACTTGTGTTAGTGTTGAAAAAACACTTTTTGCACTTGTGTTAGTGTTGAAAAACCACTTTTCGCACTTGTGTTGGTGCAGGAAACCACTTTTGCACTTGTATTAGTGTGGAAAAAACACTTTTCGCACTTGTGTTAGTGTTGAAAAACACTTTTTGCACTTGTGTTAGTGTTGAAAAACCACTTTTCGCACTTGTGTTGGTGCAGGAAACCACTTTTGCACTTGTATTAGTGTGGAAAAAACACTTTTCGCACTTGTGTTAGTGTTGAAAAAACACTTTTCGCACTTGTGTTAGTGTTGAAAAACTACTTTTCGCACTTGTGTTGGTGCAGGAAACCACTTTTGCACTTGTATTAGTGTGGAAAAAACACTTTTTGCACTTGTGTTAGTGTTGAAAAACCACTTTTCACACTTGTGTTAGTGTTGAAAAACCACTTTTCGCACTTGTGTTGGTGCAGGAAATCACTTTTGCACTTGTATTAGTGTGGAAAAAACACTTTTTACACTTGTGATAGTGTTGAAAAACCACTTTTCGCACTTGTGTTAGTGTTGAAAAACCACTTTTTGCACTTGTGTTGGTGCAGGAAACCACTTATCGCACTTGTGTTAGTGTGGAAAAAACACTTTTTGCACTTGTGTTAGTGTTGAAAAGCCACTTTTCGCACTTGTGTTAGTGTTGTAAAACCACTTTTCACACTTGTGTTGGTGCAGGAAACCACTTTTCCACTTGTATTAGTGTGGAAAAACCACTTTTCGCACTTGTGTTAGTGTTGAAAAGCCACTTTTCGCACTTGTGTTAGTGTTGTAAAACCACTTTTCGCACTTGTGTTGGTGCAGGAAACCACTTTTGCACTTGTATTATTGTGGAAAAACCACTTTTCGCACTTGTGTTAGTGTTGAAAAACCACTTTTCGCACTTGTGTTAGTGTTGAAAAACCAATTTTCGCACTTGTGTTAGTGTTAAAAAACCACTTTTCGCACTTGTGTTGGTGCAGGAAATCACTTTTGCACTTGTATTAGTGTGGAAAAAACACTTTTCGCACTTGTGTTCATGTTGAAAAACCACTTTTCGCACTTGTGTTAGTGTTGAAAAACCACTTTTCGCACTTGTGTTAGTGTTGAAAAACCACTTTTCGCACTTGTGTTGGTGCAGGAAACCACTTTTGCACTTGTATTAGTGTGGAAAAAACACTTTTTGCACTTGTGATAGTGTTGAAAAACCACTTTTCGCACTTGTGTTAGTGTTGAAAAGCCACTTTTCGCACTTGTGTTGGTGCAGGAAACCACTTTTACACTTGTATTAGTGTGGAAAAACCACTTTTCGCACTTGTGTTAGTGTTGAAAAACCACTTTTCGCACTTGTGTTAGTGTTGAAAAACCACTTCGCAGTTGTGTTGGTGCAGGAAACCACTTTTGCACTTGTATTAGTGTGGAAAAACCACTTTTCGCACTTGTGTTAGTGTTGAAAAACCAGTTTTCGCACTTGTGTTAGTGTTGAAAAACCACTTTTCGCACTTGTGTTAGTGTTGAAAAACCACTTTTCGCACTTGTGTTGGTGCAGGAAACCACTTTTGCACTTGTATTAGTGTGGAAAAAACACTTTTTGTACTTGTGATAGTGTTGAAAAACCACTTTTCGCACTTGTGTTAGTGTTGAAAAACCACTTTTCGAACTTGTGTTGGTGCAGGAAACCACTTTTCGCACTTGTGTTAATGTTGAAAAACCACTTTTCGCACTTGTGTTAATGTTGAAAAACCACTTTTCGCACTTGTGTTGGTGCAGGAAACCACTTTTGCACTTGTATTAGTGTGGAAAAAACACTTTTTGTACTTGTGATAGTGTTGAAAAACCACTTTTCGCACTTGTGATAGTGTTGAAAAACCACTTTTCGCACTTGTGTTAGTGTTGAAAAACCACTTTTCGCACTTGTGTTGGTGCAGGAAACCACTTTTCGCACTTGTGTTAATGTTGAAAAACCACTTTTCGCACTTGTGTTAGTGTTGAAAAACCACTTTTCGCACTTGTGTTAGTGTTGAAAAACCACTTTTCGCACTTGTGTTGGTGCAGGAAACCACTTTTGCACTTGTATTAGTGTGGAAAAAACACTTTTCGCTCTTGTGTTAGTGTTGAAAAACCACTTTTCGCACTTGTGTTAGTGTTGAAAAACCACTTTTCGCACTTGTGTTAGCGTTGAAAAACCACTTTTCGCACTTGTGTTGGTGCAGGAAATCACTTTTGCACTTGTATTAGTGTGGAAAAAACACTTTTTGCACTTGTGATAGTGTTGAAAAACCACTTTTCGCACTTGTGTTGGTGCAGGAAACCACTTTTCGCACTTGTGTTGGTGCAGGAAACCACTTATCGCACCTGTGTTAGTGTGGAAAAAACACTTTTTGCACTTGTGTTAGTGTTGAAAAGCCACTTTTCGCACTTGTGTTAGTGTTGTAAAACCACTTTTCACACTTGTGTTGGTGCAGGAAACCACTTTTCCACTTGTATTAGTGTGGAAAAACCACTTTTCGCACTTGTGTTAGTGTTGAAAAGCCACTTTTCGCACTTGTGTTAGTGTTGTAAAACCACTTTTCGCACTTGTGTTGGTGCAGGAAACCACTTTTGCACTTGTATTAGTGTGGAAAAAACACTTTTTGTACTTGTGATAGTGTTGAAAAACCACTTTTCGCACTTGTGTTAGTGTTGAAAAACCACTTTTCGCACTTGTGTTGGTGCAGGAAACCACTTTTGCACTTGTATTAGTGTGGAAAAAACACTTTTCGCACTTGTGTTAGTGTTGAAAAACCACTTTTCGCACTTGTGTTAGTGTTGAAAAACCACTTTTCGCACATGTGTTGGTGCAGGAAACCACTTTTGCACTTGTATTATTGTGGAAAAAACACTTTTTGCACTTGTGTTAGTGTTGAAAAACCACTTTTCACACTTGTGTTGGTGCAGGAAACCACTATTGCACTTGTATTAGTGTGGAAAAAACACTTTTTGCACTTTTGATAGTGTTGAAAAACCACTTTTCATACTTGTGTTGGTGCAGGAAACCACTATTGCACTTGTATTAGTGTGGAAAAACCACTTTTCGCACTTGTGTTAGTGTTGGAAAACCACTTTTCACACTTGTGTTAGTGTTGAAAAACCACTTTTCGCACATGTGTTGGTGCAGGAAACCACTTTTGCACTTGTATTAGTGTGGAAAAACCACTTTTCGCACTTGTGTTAGTGTTGAAAAGCCACTTTTTGCACTTGTGTTAGTGTGGAAAACCACTTTTGCACTTGTATTAGTGTGGAAAAACCACTTTTCGCACTTGTGTTAGTGTTGAAAAGCCACTTTTTGCACTTGTATTAGTGTGGAAAAACAACTTTTCGCATTTGTGTTAGTGTTGAAAAACCACTTTTCGCACTTGTGTTAGTGTTGAAAAACCACTTTTTGCACTTGTGTTGGTGCAGGAAACCACTTTTGCACTTGTATTAGTGTGGAAAAAACACTTTTTGCACTTGTGATAGTGTTGAAAAACCACTTTTCGCACTTGTGTTAGTGTTGAAAAACCACTTTTCGCACTTGTGTTAGTGTTGAAAAACCACTTTTCGCACTTGTGTTAGTGTTGAAAAACCACTTTTCGCACTTGTGTTGGTGCAGGAAACCACTTTTGCACTTGTATTAGTGTGGAAAAAACACTTTTCGCACTTGTGTTAGTGTTGAAAAACCACTTTTCGCACTTGTGTTAGTGTTGAAAAACCACTTTTCGCACTTGTGTTAGTGTTGAAAAAACACTTTTCGCACTTGTGTTGGTGCAGGAAACCACTTTTGCACTTGTATTAGTGTGGAAAAACCACTTTTCGCACTTGTGTTAGTGTTGAAAAGCCACTTTTTGCACTTGTGTTAGTGTGGAAAAACACTTTTTGCACTTGTGTTGGAGCAGGAAACCACTTTTGCACTTGTATTAGTGTGGAAAAACCACTTTTCGCACTTGTGTTAGTGTTGAAAAACCACTTTTCGCACTTGTGTTAGTGTTGAAAAACCACTTTTTGCACTTGTGTTGGAGCAGGAAACCACTTTTGCACTTGTATTAGTGTGGAAAAACACTTTTTGCACTTGTGATAGTGTTGAAAAACCACTTTTCGCACTTGTGTTAGTGTTGAAAAACCACTTTTTGCACTTGTGTTGGTGCAGGAAACCACTTTTGCACTTGTATTAGTGTGGAAAAAACACTTTTTGCACTTGTGATAGTGTTGAAAAACCACTTTTCGCACTTGTGTTAGTGTTGAAAAACCACTTTTCACACTTGTGTTAGTGTTGAAAAACCACTTTTCGCAATTGTGTTGGTGCAGGAAACCACTTTTGCACTTGTATTAGTGTGGGAAAAACACTTTTCGCACTTGTGTTAGTGTAGAAAAACCACTTTTCCACTTGTGTTAGTGTTGAAAAACCACTTTTCGCACTTGTGTTAGTGTTGAAAAACCACTTTTCGCACTTGTGTTGGTGCAGGAAACCACTTTTGCACTTGTATGAGTGTGGAAAAAACACTTTTTGCACTTGTGATAGTGTTGAAAAACCACTTTTCGCACTTGTGTTAGTGTTGAAAAACCACTTTTCGCACTTGTGTTGGTGCAGGAAACCACTTTTGCACTTGTATTAGTGTGGAAAAACCACTTTTCGCACTTGTGTTAGTGTTGAAAAACCACTTTTCGCACTTATGTTAGTGTTGAAAAACCACTTTTCGCACTTGTGTTAGTGTTGAAAAAACAATTTTCGCACTTGTGTTGGTGCAGGAAACCACTTTTGCACTTGTATTAGTGTGGAAAAAACACTTTTCGCACTTGTGTTAGTGTTGAAAAACCACTTTTCGCACTTGTGTTAGTGTTGAAAAACCACTTTTCGCACTTGTGTTAGTGTTGAAAAAACACTTTTTGCACTTGTGTTAGTGTTGAAAAACCACTTTTCGCACTTGTGTTGGTGCAGGAAACCACTTTTGCACTTGTATTAGTGTGGAAAAAACACTTTTCGCACTTGTGTTAGTGTTGAAAAAACACTTTTTGCACTTGTGTTAGTGTTGAAAAACCACTTTTCGCACTTGTGTTGGTGCAGGAAACCACTTTTGCACTTGTATTAGTGTGGAAAAAACACTTTTCGCACTAGTGTTAGTGTTGAAAAAACACTTTTCGCACTTGTGTTAGTGTTGAAAAACTACTTTTCGCACTTGTGTTGGTGCAGGAAACCACTTTTGCACTTGTATTAGTGTGGAAAAAACACTTTTTGCACTTGTGTTAGTGTTGAAAAACCACTTTTCGCACTTGTGTTAGTGTTGAAAAACCACTTTTCGCACTTGTGTTGGTGCAGGAAATCACTTTTGCACTTGTATTAGTGTGGAAAAAAAACTTTTTACACTTGTGATAGTGTTGAAAAACCACTTTTCGCACTTGTGTTAGTGTTGAAAAACCACTTTTTGCACTTGTGTTGGTGCAGGAAACCACTTATCGCACTTGTGTTAGTGTGGAAAAAACACTTTTTGCACTTGTGTTAGTGTTGAAAAGCCACTTTTCGCACTTGTGTTAGTGTTGTAAAACCACTTTTCACACTTGTGTTGGTGTTGAAAAACCAGTTTTCGCACTTGTGTTAGTGTTGAAAAACCACTTTTCGCACTTGTGTTAGTGTTGAAAAACCACTTTTCGCACTTGTGTTGGTGCAGGAAACCACTTTTGCACTTGTATTAGTGTGGAAAAAACACTTTTTGTACTTGTGATAGTGTTGAAAAACCACTTTTCGCACTTGTGTTAGTGTTGAAAAACCACTTTTCGCACTTGTGTTGGTGCAGGAAACCACTTTTCGCACTTGTGTTAATGTTGAAAAACCACTTTTCGCACTTGTGTTAATGTTGAAAAACCACTTTTCGCACTTGTGTTGGTGCAGGAAACCACTTTTGCACTTGTATTAGTGTGGAAAAAACACTTTTTGTACTTGTGATAGTGTTGAAAAACCACTTTTCGCACTTGTGATAGTGTTGAAAAACCACTTTTCGCACTTGTGTTAGTGTTGAAAAACCACTTTTCGCACTTGTGTTGGTGCAGGAAACCACTTTTCGCACTTGTGTTAATGTTGAAAAACCACTTTTCGCACTTGTGTTAGTGTTGAAAAACCACTTTTCGCACTTGTGTTAGTGTTGAAAAACCACTTTTCGCACTTGTGTTGGTGCAGGAAACCACTTTTGCACTTGTATTAGTGTGGAAAAAACACTTTTCGCTCTTGTGTTAGTGTTGAAAAACCACTTTTCGCACTTGTGTTAGTGTTGAAAAACCACTTTTCGCACTTGTGTTAGTGTTGAAAAACCACTTTTCGCACTTGTGTTGGTGCAGGAAATCACTTTTGCACTTGTATTAGTGTGGAAAAAACACTTTTTGCACTTGTGATAGTGTTGAAAAACCACTTTTCGCACTTGTGTTGGTGCAGGAAACCACTTTTCGCACTTGTGTTGATGCAGGAAACCACTTATCGCACTTGTGTTAGTGTGGAAAAAACACTTTTTGCACTTGTGTTAGTGTTGAAAAGCCACTTTTCGCACTTGTGTTAGTGTTGTAAAACCACTTTTCACACTTGTGTTGGTGCAGGAAACCACTTTTCCACTTGTATTAGTGTGGAAAAACCACTTTTCGCACTTGTGTTAGTGTTGAAAAGCCACTTTTCGCACTTGTGTTAGTGTTGTAAAACCACTTTTCGCACTTGTGTTGGTGCAGGAAACCACTTTTGCACTTGTATTAGTGTGGAAAAAACACTTTTTGTACTTGTGATAGTGTTGAAAAACCACTTTTCGCACTTGTGTTAGTGTTGAAAAACCACTTTTCGCACTTGTGTTGGTGCAGGAAACCACTTTTGCACTTGTATTAGTGTGGAAAAAACACTTTTCGCACTTGTGTTAGTGTTGAAAAACCACTTTTCGCACTTGTGTTAGTGTTGAAAAACCACTTTTCGCACATGTGTTGGTGCAGGAAACCACTTTTGCACTTGTATTATTGTGGAAAAAACACTTTTTGCACTTGTGTTAGTGTTGAAAAACCACTTTTCACACTTGTGTTGGTGCAGGAAACCACTATTGCACTTGTATTAGTGTGGAAAAAACACTTTTTGCACTTTTGATAGTGTTGAAAAACCACTTTTCATACTTGTGTTGGTGCAGGAAACCACTATTGCACTTGTATTAGTGTGGAAAAACCACTTTTCGCACTTGTGTTAGTGTTGGAAAACCACTTTTCACACTTGTGTTAGTGTTGAAAAACCACTTTTCGCACATGTGTTGGTGCAGGAAACCACTTTTGCACTTGTATTAGTGTGGAAAAACCACTTTTCGCACTTGTGTTAGTGTTGAAAAGCCACTTTTTGCACTTGTGTTAGTGTGGAAAACCACTTTTGCACTTGTATTAGTGTGGAAAAACCACTTTTCGCACTTGTGTTAGTGTTGAAAAGCCACTTTTTGCACTTGTATTAGTGTGGAAAAACAACTTTTCGCACTTGTGTTAGTGTTGAAAAACCACTTTTCGCACTTGTGTTAGTGTTGAAAAACCACTTTTCGCACTTGTGTTGGTGCAGGAAACCACTTTTGCACTTGTATTAGTGTGGAAAAAACACTTTTCGCACTTGTGTTAGTGTTGAAAAACCACTTTTCGCACTTGTGTTAGTGTTGAAAAACCACTTTTCGCACTTGTGTTAGTGTTGAAAAAACACTTTTCGCACTTGTGTTGGTGCAGGAAACCACTTTTGCACTTGTATTAGTGTGGAAAAACCACTTTTCGCACTTGTGTTAGTGTTGAAAAGCCACTTTTTGCACTTGTGTTAGTGTGGAAAAACACTTTTTGCACTTGTGTTGGAGCAGGAAACCACTTTTGCACTTGTATTAGTGTGGAAAAACCACTTTTCGCACTTGTGTTAGTGTTGAAAAACCACTTTTCGCACTTGTGTTAGTGTTGAAAAACCACTTTTTGCACTTGTGTTGGAGCAGGAAACCACTTTTGCACTTGTATTAGTGTGGAAAAACACTTTTTGCACTTGTGATAGTGTTGAAAAACCACTTTTCGCACTTGTGTTAGTGTTGAAAAACCACTTTTTGCACTTGTGTTGGTGCAGGAAACCACTTTTGCACTTGTATTAGTGTGGAAAAAACACTTTTTGCACTTGTGATAGTGTTGAAAAACCACTTTTCGCACTTGTGTTAGTGTTGAAAAACCACTTTTCACACTTGTGTTAGTGTTGAAAAACCACTTTTCGCAATTGTGTTGGTGCAGGAAACCACTTTTGCACTTGTATTAGTGTGGGAAAAACACTTTTCGCACTTGTGTTAGTGTAGAAAAACCACTTTTCCACTTGTGTTAGTGTTGAAAAACCACTTTTCGCACTTGTGTTAGTGTTGAAAAACCACTTTTCGCACTTGTGTTGGTGCAGGAAACCACTTTTGCACTTGTATGAGTGTGGAAAAAACACTTTTTGCACTTGTGATAGTGTTGAAAAACCACTTTTCGCACTTGTGTTAGTGTTGAAAAACCACTTTTCGCACTTGTGTTGGTGCAGGAAACCACTTTTGCACTTGTATTAGTGTGGAAAAACCACTTTTCGCACTTGTGTTAGTGTTGAAAAACCACTTTTCGCACTTATGTTAGTGTTGAAAAACCACTTTTCGCACTTGTGTTAGTGTTGAAAAAACAATTTTCGCACTTGTGTTGGTGCAGGAAACCACTTTTGCACTTGTATTAGTGTGGAAAAAACACTTTTCGCACTTGTGTTAGTGTTGAAAAACCACTTTTCGCACTTGTGTTAGTGTTGAAAAACCACTTTTCGCACTTGTGTTAGTGTTGAAAAAACACTTTTTGCACTTGTGTTAGTGTTGAAAAACCACTTTTCGCACTTGTGTTGGTGCAGGAAACCACTTTTGCACTTGTATTAGTGTGGAAAAAACACTTTTCGCACTTGTGTTAGTGTTGAAAAAACACTTTTTGCACTTGTGTTAGTGTTGAAAAACCACTTTTCGCACTTGTGTTGGTGCAGGAAACCACTTTTGCACTTGTATTAGTGTGGAAAAAACACTTTTCGCACTAGTGTTAGTGTTGAAAAAACACTTTTCGCACTTGTGTTAGTGTTGAAAAACTACTTTTCGCACTTGTGTTGGTGCAGGAAACCACTTTTGCACTTGTATTAGTGTGGAAAAAACACTTTTTGCACTTGTGTTAGTGTTGAAAAACCACTTTTCGCACTTGTGTTAGTGTTGAAAAACCACTTTTCGCACTTGTGTTGGTGCAGGAAATCACTTTTGCACTTGTATTAGTGTGGAAAAAACACTTTTTACACTTGTGATATTGTTGAAAAACCACTTTTCGCACTTGTGTTAGTGTTGAAAAACCACTTTTTGCACTTGTGTTGGTGCAGGAAACCACTTATCGCACTTGTGTTAGTGTGGAAAAAACACTTTTTGCACTTGTGTTAGTGTTGAAAAGCCACTTTTCGCACTTGTGTTAGTGTTGTAAAACCACTTTTCACACTTGTGTTGGTGTTGAAAAACCAGTTTTCGCACTTGTGTTAGTGTTGAAAAACCACTTTTCGCACTTGTGTTAGTGTTGAAAAACCACTTTTCGCACTTGTGTTGGTGCAGGAAACCACTTTTGCACTTGTATTAGTGTGGAAAAAACACTTTTTGTACTTGTGATAGTGTTGAAAAACCACTTTTCGCACTTGTGTTAGTGTTGAAAAACCACTTTTCGCACTTGTGTTGGTGCAGGAAACCACTTTTCGCACTTGTGTTAATGTTGAAAAACCACTTTTCGCACTTGTGTTAATGTTGAAAAACCACTTTTCGCACTTGTGTTGGTGCAGGAAACCACTTTTGCACTTGTATTAGTGTGGAAAAAACACTTTTTGTACTTGTGATAGTGTTGAAAAACCACTTTTCGCACTTGTGATAGTGTTGAAAAACCACTTTTCGCACTTGTGTTAGTGTTGAAAAACCACTTTTCGCACTTGTGTTGGTGCAGGAAACCACTTTTCGCACTTGTGTTAATGTTGAAAAACCACTTTTCGCACTTGTGTTAGTGTT
Source organism: Myxine glutinosa (assembly GCF_964187855.1). Lineage (NCBI taxonomy): Eukaryota > Metazoa > Chordata > Myxini > Myxiniformes > Myxinidae > Myxine > Myxine glutinosa. The sequence goes on from NW_027616530.1 coordinate 197,447, forward strand.
GAAAAACCACTTTTCGCACTTGTGTTAGTGTTGAAAAACCACTTTTCGCACTTGTGTTGGTGCAGGAAACCACTTTTGCACTTGTATTAGTGTGGAAAAAACACTTTTCGCTCTTGTGTTAGTGTTGAAAAACCACTTTTCGCACTTGTGTTAGTGTTGAAAAACCACTTTTCGCACTTGTGTTAGTGTTGAAAAACCACTTTTCGCACTTGTGTTGGTGCAGGAAATCACTTTTGCACTTGTATTAGTGTGGAAAAAACACTTTTTGCACTTGTGATAGTGTTGAAAAACCACTTTTCGCACTTGTGTTGGTGCAGGAAACCACTTTTCGCACTTGTGTTGATGCAGGAAACCACTTATCGCACTTGTGTTAGTGTGGAAAAAACACTTTTTGCACTTGTGTTAGTGTTGAAAAGCCACTTTTCGCACTTGTGTTAGTGTTGTAAAACCACTTTTCACACTTGTGTTGGTGCAGGAAACCACTTTTCCACTTGTATTAGTGTGGAAAAACCACTTTTCGCACTTGTGTTAGTGTTGAAAAGCCACTTTTCGCACTTGTGTTAGTGTTGTAAAACCACTTTTCGCACTTGTGTTGGTGCAGGAAACCACTTTTGCACTTGTATTAGTGTGGAAAAAACACTTTTTGTACTTGTGATAGTGTTGAAAAACCACTTTTCGCACTTGTGTTAGTGTTGAAAAACCACTTTTCGCACTTGTGTTGGTGCAGGAAACCACTTTTGCACTTGTATTAGTGTGGAAAAAACACTTTTCGCACTTGTGTTAGTGTTGAAAAACCACTTTTCGCACTTGTGTTAGTGTTGAAAAACCACTTTTCGCACATGTGTTGGTGCAGGAAACCACTTTTGCACTTGTATTATTGTGGAAAAAACACTTTTTGCACTTGTGTTAGTGTTGAAAAACCACTTTTCACACTTGTGTTGGTGCAGGAAACCACTATTGCACTTGTATTAGTGTGGAAAAAACACTTTTTGCACTTTTGATAGTGTTGAAAAACCACTTTTCATACTTGTGTTGGTGCAGGAAACCACTATTGCACTTGTATTAGTGTGGAAAAACCACTTTTCGCACTTGTGTTAGTGTTGGAAAACCACTTTTCACACTTGTGTTAGTGTTGAAAAACCACTTTTCGCACATGTGTTGGTGCAGGAAACCACTTTTGCACTTGTATTAGTGTGGAAAAACCACTTTTCGCACTTGTGTTAGTGTTGAAAAGCCACTTTTTGCACTTGTGTTAGTGTGGAAAACCACTTTTGCACTTGTATTAGTGTGGAAAAACCACTTTTCGCACTTGTGTTAGTGTTGAAAAGCCACTTTTTGCACTTGTATTAGTGTGGAAAAACAACTTTTCGCACTTGTGTTAGTGTTGAAAAACCACTTTTCGCACTTGTGTTATTGTTGAAAAACCACTTTTTGCACTTGTGTTGGTGCAGGAAACCACTTTTGCACTTGTATTAGTGTGGAAAAAACACTTTTTGCACTTGTGATAGTGTTGAAAAACCACTTTTCGCACTTGTGTTAGTGTTGAAAAACCACTTTTCGCACTTGTGTTAGTGTTGAAAAACCACTTTTCGCACTTGTGTTAGTGTTGAAAAACCACTTTTCGCACTTGTGTTGGTGCAGGAAACCACTTTTGCACTTGTATTAGTGTGGAAAAAACACTTTTCGCACTTGTGTTAGTGTTGAAAAACCACTTTTCGCACTTGTGTTAGTGTTGAAAAACCACTTTTCGCACTTGTGTTAGTGTTGAAAAAACACTTTTCGCACTTGTGTTGGTGCAGGAAACCACTTTTGCACTTGTATTAGTGTGGAAAAACCACTTTTCGCACTTGTGTTAGTGTTGAAAAGCCACTTTTTGCACTTGTGTTAGTGTGGAAAAACACTTTTTGCACTTGTGTTGGAGCAGGAAACCACTTTTGCACTTGTATTAGTGTGGAAAAACCACTTTTCGCACTTGTGTTAGTGTTGAAAAACCACTTTTCGCACTTGTGTTAGTGTTGAAAAACCACTTTTTGCACTTGTGTTGGAGCAGGAAACCACTTTTGCACTTGTATTAGTGTGGAAAAACACTTTTTGCACTTGTGATAGTGTTGAAAAACCACTTTTCGCACTTGTGTTAGTGTTGAAAAACCACTTTTTGCACTTGTGTTGGTGCAGGAAACCACTTTTGCACTTGTATTAGTGTGGAAAAAACACTTTTTGCACTTGTGATAGTGTTGAAAAACCACTTTTCGCACTTGTGTTAGTGTTGAAAAACCACTTTTCACACTTGTGTTAGTGTTGAAAAACCACTTTTCGCAATTGTGTTGGTGCAGGAAACCACTTTTGCACTTGTATTAGTGTGGGAAAAACACTTTTCGCACTTGTGTTAGTGTAGAAAAACCACTTTTCCACTTGTGTTAGTGTTGAAAAACCACTTTTCGCACTTGTGTTAGTGTTGAAAAACCACTTTTCGCACTTGTGTTGGTGCAGGAAACCACTTTTGCACTTGTATGAGTGTGGAAAAAACACTTTTTGCACTTGTGATAGTGTTGAAAAACCACTTTTCGCACTTGTGTTAGTGTTGAAAAACCACTTTTCGCACTTGTGTTGGTGCAGGAAACCACTTTTGCACTTGTATTAGTGTGGAAAAACCACTTTTCGCACTTGTGTTAGTGTTGAAAAACCACTTTTCGCACTTATGTTAGTGTTGAAAAACCACTTTTCGCACTTGTGTTAGTGTTGAAAAAACAATTTTCGCACTTGTGTTGGTGCAGGAAACCACTTTTGCACTTGTATTAGTGTGGAAAAAACACTTTTCGCACTTGTGTTAGTGTTGAAAAACCACTTTTCGCACTTGTGTTAGTGTTGAAAAACCACTTTTCGCACTTGTGTTAGTGTTGAAAAAACACTTTTTGCACTTGTGTTAGTGTTGAAAAACCACTTTTCGCACTTGTGTTGGTGCAGGAAACCACTTTTGCACTTGTATTAGTGTGGAAAAAACACTTTTCGCACTTGTGTTAGTGTTGAAAAAACACTTTTTGCACTTGTGTTAGTGTTGAAAAACCACTTTTCGCACTTGTGTTGGTGCAGGAAACCACTTTTGCACTTGTATTAGTGTGGAAAAAACACTTTTCGCACTTGTGTTAGTGTTGAAAAAACACTTTTCGCACTTGTGTTAGTGTTGAAAAACTACTTTTCGCACTTGTGTTGGTGCAGGAAACCACTTTTGCACTTGTATTAGTGTGGAAAAAACACTTTTTGCACTTGTGTTAGTGTTGAAAAACCACTTTTCGCACTTGTGTTAGTGTTGAAAAACCACTTTTCGCACTTGTGTTGGTGCAGGAAATCACTTTTGCACTTGTATTAGTGTGGAAAAAACACTTTTTACACTTGTGATAGTGTTGAAAAACCACTTTTCGCACTTGTGTTAGTGTTGAAAAACCACTTTTTGCACTTGTGTTGGTGCAGGAAACCACTTATCGCACTTGTGTTAGTGTGGAAAAAACACTTTTTGCACTTGTGTTAGTGTTGAAAAGCCACTTTTCGCACTTGTGTTAGTGTTGTAAAACCACTTTTCACACTTGTGTTGGTGCAGGAAACCACTTTTCCACTTGTATTAGTGTGGAAAAACCACTTTTCGCACTTGTGTTAGTGTTGAAAAGCCACTTTTCGCACTTGTGTTAGTGTTGTAAAACCACTTTTCGCACTTGTGTTGGTGCAGGAAACCACTTTTGCACTTGTATTATTGTGGAAAAACCACTTTTCGCACTTGTGTTAGTGTTGAAAAACCACTTTTTGCACTTGTGTTAGTGTTGAAAAACCAATTTTCGCACTTGTGTTAGTGTTAAAAAACCACTTTTCGCACTTGTGTTGGTGCAGGAAACCACTTTTGCACTTGTATTAGTGTGGAAAAAACACTTTTCGCACTTGTGTTAATGTTGAAAAACCACTTTTCGCACTTGTGTTAGTGTTGAAAAACCACTTTTCGCACTTGTGTTAGTGTTGAAAAACCACTTTTCGCACTTGTGTTGGTGCAGGAAACCACTTTTGCACTTGTATTAGTGTGGAAAAAACACTTTTTGCACTTGTGATAGTGTTGAAAAACCACTTTTCGCACTTGTGTTAGTGTTGAAAAGCCACTTTTCGCACTTGTGTTGGTGCAGGAAACCACTTTTACACTTGTATTAGTGTGGAAAAACCACTTTTCGCACTTGTGTTAGTGTTGAAAAACCACTTTTCGCACTTGTGTTAGTGTTGAAAAACCACTTTTCGCAGTTGTGTTGGTGCAGGAAACCACTTTTGCACTTGTATTAGTGTGGAAAAACCACTTTTCGCACTTGTGTTAGTGTTGAAAAACCAGTTTTCGCACTTGTGTTAGTGTTGAAAAACCACTTTTCGCACTTGTGTTAGTGTTGAAAAACCACTTTTCGCACTTGTGTTGGTGCAGGAAACCACTTTTGCACTTGTATTAGTGTGGAAAAAACACTTTTTGTACTTGTGATAGTGTTGAAAAACCACTTTTCGCACTTGTGTTAGTGTTGAAAAACCACTTTTCGCACTTGTGTTGGTGCAGGAAACCACTTTTCGCACTTGTGTTAATGTTGAAAAACCACTTTTCGCACTTGTGTTAATGTTGAAAAACCACTTTTTGCACTTGTGTTGGTGCAGGAAACCACTTTTGCACTTGTATTAGTGTGGAAAAAACACTTTTTGTACTTGTGATAGTGTTGAAAAACCACTTTTCGCACTTGTGATAGTGTTGAAAAACCACTTTTCGCACTTGTGTTAGTGTTGAAAAACCACTTTTCGCACTTGTGTTGGTGCAGGAAACCACTTTTCGCACTTGTGTTAATGTTGAAAAACCACTTTTCGCACTTGTGTTAGTGTTGAAAAACCACTTTTCGCACTTGTGTTAGTGTTGAAAAACCACTTTTCGCACTTGTGTTGGTGCAGGAAACCACTTTTGCACTTGTATTAGTGTGGAAAAAACACTTTTCGCTCTTGTGTTAGTGTTGAAAAACCACTTTTCGCACTTGTGTTAGTGTTGAAAAACCACTTTTCGCACTTGTGTTAGTGTTGAAAAACCACTTTTCGCACTTGTGTTGGTGCAGGAAATCACTTTTGCACTTGTATTAGTGTGGAAAAAACACTTTTTGCACTTGTGATAGTGTTGAAAAACCACTTTTCGCACTTGTGTTGGTGCAGGAAACCACTTTTCGCACTTGTGTTGGTGCAGGAAACCACTTATCGCACTTGTGTTAGTGTGGAAAAAACACTTTTTGCACTTGTGTTAGTGTTGAAAAGCCACTTTTCGCACTTGTGTTAGTGTTGTAAAGCCACTTTTCGCACTTGTGTTAGTGTTGTAAAACCACTTTTCACACTTGTGTTGGTGCAGGAAACCACTTTTCCACTTGTATTAGTGTGGAAAAACCACTTTTCGCACTTGTGTTAGTGTTGAAAAGCCACTTTTCGCACTTGTGTTAGTGTTGTAAAACCACTTTTCGCACTTGTGTTGGTGCAGGAAACCACTTTTGCACTTGTATTAGTGTGGAAAAAACACTTTTTGTACTTGGAATAGTGTTGAAAAACCACTTTTCGCACTTGTGTTAGTGTTGAAAAACCACTTTTCGCACTTGTGTTGGTGCAGGAAACCACTTTTGCACTTGTATTAGTGTGGAAAAAACACTTTTCGCACTTGTGTTAGTGTTGAAAAACCACTTTTCGCACTTGTGTTAGTGTTGAAAAACCACTTTTCGCACATGTGTTGGTGCAGGAAACCACTTTTGCACTTGTATTATTGTGGAAAAAACACTTTTTGCACTTGTGTTAGTGTTGAAAAACCACTTTTCACACTTGTGTTGGTGCAGGAAACCACTATTGCACTTGTATTAGTGTGGAAAAAACACTTTTTGCACTTTTGATAGTGTTGAAAAACCACTTTTCATACTTGTGTTGGTGCAGGAAACCACTATTGCACTTGTATTAGTGTGGAAAAACCACTTTTCGCACTTGTGTTAGTGTTGGAAAACCACTTTTCACACTTGTGTTAGTGTTGAAAAACCACTTTTCGCACATGTGTTGGTGCAGGAAACCACTTTTGCACTTGTATTATTGTGGAAAAAACACTTTTTGCACTTGTGATAGTGTTGAAAAACCACTTTTCGCACTTGTGTTAGTGTTGAAAAACCACTTTTCGCACTTGTGTTAGTGTTGAAAAACCACTTTTCGCACTTGTGTTGGTGCAGGAAACCACTTTTGCACTTGTATTAGTGTGGAAAAACCACTTTTCGCACTTGTGTTAGTGTTGAAAAACCACTTTTCGCACTTGTGTTAGTGTTGAAAAACCACTTTTTGCACTTGTGTTGGTGCAGGAAACCACTTTTGCACTTGTATTAGTGTGGAAAAAACACTTTTTGCACTTGTGATAGTGTTGAAAAACCACTTTTCGCACTTGTGTTAGTGTTGAAAAACCACTTTTCGCACTTGTGTTAGTGTTGAAAAACCACTTTTCGCACTTGTGTTAGTGTTGAAAAACCACTTTTCGCACTTGTGTTGGTGCAGGAAACCACTTTTGCACTTGTATTAGTGTGGAAAAAACACTTTTCGCACTTGTGTTAGTGTTGAAAAACCACTTTTCGCACTTGTGTTAGTGTTGAAAAACCACTTTTCGCACTTGTGTTAGTGTTGAAAAAACACTTTTCGCACTTGTGTTGGTGCAGGAAACCACTTTTGCACTTGTATTAGTGTGGAAAAACCACTTTTCGCACTTGTGTTAGTGTTGAAAAGCCACTTTTTGCACTTGTGTTAGTGTGGAAAAACACTTTTTGCACTTGTGTTGGAGCAGGAAACCACTTTTGCACTTGTATTAGTGTGGAAAAACCACTTTTCGCACTTCTGTTAGTGTTGAAAAACCACTTTTCGCACTTGTGTTAGTGTTGAAAAACCACTTTTTGCACTTGTGTTGGAGCAGGAAACCACTTTTGCACTTGTATTAGTGTGGAAAAACACTTTTTGCACTTGTGATAGTGTTGAAAAACCACTTTTCGCACTTGTGTTAGTGTTGAAAAACCACTTTTTGCACTTGTGTTGGTGCAGGAAACCACTTTTGCACTTGTATTAGTGTGGAAAAAACACTTTTTGCACTTGTGATAGTGTTGAAAAACCACTTTTCGCACTTGTGTTAGTGTTGAAAAACCACTTTTCACACTTGTGTTAGTGTTGAAAAACCACTTTTCGCAATTGTGTTGGTGCAGGAAACCACTTTTGCACTTGTATTAGTGCGGGAAAAACACTTTTCGCACTTGTGTTAGTGTAGAAAAACCACTTTTCGCACTTGTGTTAGTGTTGAAAAACCACTTTTCGCACTTGTGTTAGTGTTGAAAAACCACTTTTCGCACTTGTGTTGGTGCAGGAAACCACTTTTGCACTTGTATGAGTGTGGAAAAAACACTTTTTGCACTTGTGATAGTGTTGAAAAACCACTTTTCGCACTTGTGTTAGTGTTGAAAAACCACTTTTCGCACTTGTGTTGGTGCAGGAAACCACTTTTGCACTTGTATTAGTGTGGAAAAACCACTTTTCGCACTTGTGTTAGTGTTGAAAAACCACTTTTCGCACTTATGTTAGTGTTGAAAAACCACTTTTCGCACTTGTGTTAGTGTTGAAAAAACAATTTTCGCACTTGTGTTGGTGCAGGAAACCACTTTTGCACTTGTATTAGTGTGGAAAAAACACTTTTCGCACTTGTGTTAGTGTTGAAAAACCACTTTTCGCACTTGTGTTAGTGTTGAAAAACCACTTTTCGCACTTGTGTTAGTGTTGAAAAAACACTTTTTGCACTTGTGTTAGTGTTGAAAAACCACTTTTCGCACTTGTGTTGGTGCAGGAAACCACTTTTGCACTTGTATTAGTGTGGAAAAAACACTTTTCGCACTTGTGTTAGTGTTGAAAAAACACTTTTTGCACTTGTGTTAGTGTTGAAAAACCACTTTTCGCACTTGTGTTGGTGCAGGAAACCACTTTTGCACTTGTATTAGTGTGGAAAAAACACTTTTCGCACTTGTGTTAGTGTTGAAAAAACACTTTTCGCACTTGTGTTAGTGTTGAAAAACTACTTTTCGCACTTGTGTTGGTGCAGGAAACCACTTTTGCACTTGTATTAGTGTGGAAAAAACACTTTTTGCACTTGTGTTAGTGTTGAAAAACCACTTTTCGCACTTGTGTTAGTGTTGAAAAACCACTTTTCGCACTTGTGTTGGTGCAGGAAATCACTTTTGCACTTGTATTAGTGTGGAAAAAACACTTTTTACACTTGTGATAGTGTTGAAAAACCACTTTTCGCACTTGTGTTAGTGTTGAAAAACCACTTTTTGCACTTGTGTTGTTGCAGGAAACCACTTATCGCACTTGTGTTAGTGTGGAAAAAACACTTTTTGCACTTGTGTTAGTGTTGAAAAGCCACTTTTCGCACTTGTGTTAGTGTTGTAAAACCACTTTTCACACTTGTGTTGGTGCAGGAAACCACTTTTCCACTTGTATTAGTGTGGAAAAACCACTTTTCGCACTTGTGTTAGTGTTGAAAAGCCACTTTTCGCACTTGTGTTAGTGTTGTAAAACCACTTTTCGCACTTGTGTTGGTGCAGGAAACCACTTTTGCACTTGTATTATTGTGGAAAAACCACTTTTCGCACTTGTGTTAGTGTTGAAAAACCACTTTTCGCACTTGTGTTAGTGTTGAAAAACCAATTTTCGCACTTGTGTTAGTGTTAAAAAACCACTTTTCGCACTTGTGTTGGTGCAGGAAACCACTTTTGCACTTGTATTAGTGTGGAAAAAACACTTTTCGCACTTGTGTTAATGTTGAAAAACCACTTTTCGCACTTGTGTTAGTGTTGAAAAACCACTTTTCGCACTTGTGTTAGTGTTGAAAAACCACTTTTCGCACTTGTGTTGGTGCAGGAAACCACTTTTGCACTTGTATTAGTGTGGAAAAAACACTTTTTGCACTTGTGATAGTGTTGAAAAACCACTTTTCGCACTTGTGTTAGTGTTGAAAAGCCACTTTTCGCACTTGTGTTGGTGCAGGAAACCACTTTTACACTTGTATTAGTGTGGAAAAACCACTTTTCGCACTTGTGTTAGTGTTGAAAAACCACTTTTCGCACTTGTGTTAGTGTTGAAAAACCACTTTTCGCAGTTGTGTTGGTGCAGGAAACCACTTTTGCACTTGTATTAGTGTGGAAAAACCACTTTTCGCACTTGTGTTAGTGTTGAAAAAACAGTTTTCGCACTTGTGTTAGTGTTGAAAAACCACTTTTCGCACTTGTGTTAGTGTTGAAAAACCACTTTTCGCACTTGTGTTGGTGCAGGAAACCACTTTTGCACTTGTATTAGTGTGGAAAAAACACTTTTCGCACTTGTGTTAGTGTTGAAAAACCACTTTTCGCACTTGTGTTAGTGTTGAAAAACCACTTTTCGCACTTGTGTTGGTGCAGGAAACCACTTTTGCACTTGTATTAGTGTGGAAAAAACACTTTTCGCACTTGTGTTAGTGTTGAAAAACCACTTTTCGCACTTGTGTTGGTGCAGGAAACCACTTTTGCACTTGTATTAGTGTGGAAAAACCACTTTTCGCACTTGTGTTAGTGTTGAAAAACCACTTTTCGCACTTGTGTTAGTGTTGAAAAACCACTTTTCGCAATTGTGTTGGTGCAGGAAACCAGTTTTGCACTTGTATTAGTGTGGAAAAAACACTTTTTACACTTGTGATAGTGTTGAAAAACCACTTTTCGCACTTGTGTTAGTGTTGAAAAACCACTTTTTGCACTTGTGTTGGTGCAGGAAACCACTTATCGCACTTGTGTTAGTGTGGAAAAAACACTTTTTGCACTTGTGTTAGTGTTGAAAAGCCACTTTTCGCACTTGTGTTAGTGTTGTAAAACCACTTTTCACACTTGTGTTGGTGCAGGAAACCACTTTTCCACTTGTATTAGTGTGGAAAAACCACTTTTCGCACTTGTGTTAGTGTTGAAAAGCCACTTTTCGCACTTGTGTTAGTGTTGTAAAACCACTTTTCGCACTTGTGTTGGTGCAGGAAACCACTTTTGCACTTGTATTATTGTGGAAAAACCACTTTTCGCACTTGTGTTAGTGTTGAAAAACCACTTTTCGCACTTGTGTTAGTGTTGAAAAACCAATTTTCGCACTTGTGTTAGTGTTAAAAAACCACTTTTCGCACTTGTGTTGGTGCAGGAAACCACTTTTGCACTTGTATTAGTGTGGAAAAAACACTTTTCGCACTTGTGTTAATGTTGAAAAACCACTTTTCGCACTTGTGTTAGTGTTGAAAAACCACTTTTCGCACTTGTGTTAGTGTTGAAAAACCACTTTTCGCACTTGTGTTGGTGCAGGAAACCACTTTTGCACTTGTATTAGTGTGGAAAAAACACTTTTTGCACTTGTGATAGTGTTGAAAAACCACTTTTCGCACTTGTGTTAGTGTTGAAAAGCCACTTTTCGCACTTGTGTTGGTGCAGGAAACCACTTTTACACTTGTATTAGTGTGGAAAACCACTTTTCGCACTTGTGTTAGTGTTGAAAAACCACTTTTCGCACTTGTGTTAGTGTTGAAAAACCACTTTTCGCAGTTGTGTTGGTGCAGGAAACCACTTTTGCACTTGTATTAGTGTGGAAAAACCACTTTTCGCACTTGTGTTAGTGTTGAAAAAACAGTTTTCGCACTTGTGTTAGTGTTGAAAAACCACTTTTCGCACTTGTGTTAGTGTTGAAAAACCACTTTTCGCACTTGTGTTGGTGCAGGAAACCACTTTTGCACTTGTATTAGTGTGGAAAAAACACTTTTCGCACTTGTGTTAGTGTTGAAAAACCACTTTTCACACTTGTGTTAGTGTTGAAAAACCACTTTTCGCACTTGTGTTGGTGCAGGAAACCACTTTTGCACTTGTATTAGTGTGGAAAAAACACTTTTCGCACTTGTGTTAGTGTTGAAAAACCACTTTTCGCACTTGTGTTGGTGCAGGAAACCACTTTTGCACTTGTATTAGTGTGGAAAAACCACTTTTCGCACTTGTGTTAGTGTTGAAAAACCACTTTTCGCACTTGTGTTAGTGTTGAAAAACCACTTTTCGCAATTGTGTTGGTGCAGGAAACCAGTTTTGCACTTGTATTAGTGTGGAAAAAACACTTTTTGCACTTGTAATAGTGTTGAAAAACCACATTTCGCACTTGTGTTAGTGTTGAAAATCCACTTTTCGCACTTGTGTTGGTGCAGGAAACCACTTTTGCACTTGTATTAGTGTGGAAAAACCACTTTTCGCACTTGTGTTAGTGTTGAAAAACCACTTTTCGCACTTGTGTTAGTGTTGAAAAACCACTTTTCGCACTTGTGTTGGTGCAGGAAACCACTTTTGCACTTGTATTAGTGTGGAAAAAACACTTTTCGCTCTTGTGTTAGTGTTGAAAAACCACTTTTCGCACTTGTGTTAGTGTTGAAAAACCACTTTTCGCACTTGTGTTAGTGTTGAAAAACCACTTTTCGCACTTGTGTTGGTGCAGGAAATCACTTTTGCACTTGTATTAGTGTGGAAAAAACACTTTTTGCACTTGTGATAGTGTTGAAAAACCACTTTTCGCACTTGTGTTGGTGCAGGAAACCACTTTTCGCACTTGTGTTGGTGCAGGAAACCACTTATCGCACTTGTGTTAGTGTGGAAAAAACACTTTTTGCACTTGTGTTAGTGTTGAAAAGCCACTTTTCGCACTTGTGTTAGTGTTGTAAAACCACTTTTCACAATTGTGTTGGTGCAGGAAACCACTTTTCCACTTGTATTAGTGTGGAAAAACCACTTTTCGCACTTGTGTTAGTGTTGAAAAGCCACTTTTCGCACTTGTGTTAGTGTTGTAAAACCACTTTTCACACTTGTGTTGGTGCAGGAAACCACTTTTGCACTTGTATTAGTGTGGAAAAAACACTTTTTGTACTTGTGATAGTGTTGAAAAACCACTTTTCGCACTTGTGTTAGTGTTGAAAAACCACTTTTCGCACTTGTGTTGGTGCAGGAAACCACTTTTGCACTTGTATTAGTGTGGAAAAAACACTTTTCGCACTTGTGTTAGTGTTGAAAAACCACTTTTCGCACTTGTGTTAGTGTTGAAAAACCACTTTTCGCACATGTGTTGGTGCAGGAAACCACTTTTGCACTTGTATTATTGTGGAAAAAACACTTTTTGCACTTGTGTTAGTGTTGAAAAACCACTTTTCACACTTGTGTTGGTGCAGGAAACCACTATTGCACTTGTATTAGTGTGGAAAAAACACTTTTTGCACTTTTGATAGTGTTGAAAAACCACTTTTCATACTTGTGTTAGTGTTGAAAAACCACTTTTCGCACATGTGTTGGTGCAGGAAACCACTTTTGCACTTGTATTATTGTGGAAAAAACACTTTTTGCACTTGTGATAGTGTTGAAAAACCACTTTTCGCACTTGTGTTAGTGTTGAAAAACCACTTTTCGCACTTGTGTTAGTGTTGAAAAACCACTTTTCGCACTTGTGTTGGTGCAGGAAACCACTTTTGCACTTGTATTAGTGTGGAAAAACCACTTTTCGCACTTGTGTTAGTGTTGAAAAACCACTTTTCGCACTTGTGTTAGTGTTGAAAAACCACTTTTTGCACTTGTGTTGGTGCAGGAAACCACTTTTGCACTTGTATTAGTGTGGAAAAAACACTTTTTGCACTTGTGATAGTGTTGAAAAACCACTTTTCGCACTTGTGTTAGTGTTGAAAAACCACTTTTCGCACTTGTGTTAGTGTTGAAAAACCACTTTTCGCACTTGTGTTAGTGTTGAAAAACCACTTTTCGCACTTGTGTTGGTGCAGGAAACCACTTTTGCACTTGTATTAGTGTGGAAAAAACACTTTTCGCACTTGTGTTAGTGTTGAAAAACCACTTTTCGCACTTGTGTTAGTGTTGAAAAACCACTTTTCGCACTTGTGTTAGTGTTGAAAAAACACTTTTCGCACTTGTGTTGGTGCAGGAAACCACTTTTGCACTTGTATTAGTGTGGAAAAACCACTTTTCGCACTTGTGTTAGTGTTGAAAAGCCTCTTTTTGCACTTGTGTTAGTGTGGAAAAACACTTTTTGCACTTGTGTTGGAGCAGGAAACCACTTTTGCACTTGTATTAGTGTGGAAAAACCACTTTTCGCACTTGTGTTAGTGTTGAAAAACCACTTTTCGCACTTGTGTTAGTGTTGAAAAACCACTTTTTGCACTTGTGTTGGAGCAGGAAACCACTTTTGCACTTGTATTAGTGTGGAAAAACACTTTTTGCACTTGTGATAGTGTTGAAAAACCACTTTTCGCACTTGTGTTAGTGTTGAAAAACCACTTTTTGCACTTGTGTTGGTGCAGGAAACCACTTTTGCACTTGTATTAGTGTGGAAAAAACACTTTTTGCACTTGTGATAGTGTTGAAAAACCACTTTTCGCACTTGTGTTAGTGTTGAAAAACCACTTTTCACACTTGTGTTAGTGTTGAAAAACCACTTTTCGCAATTGTGTTGGTGCAGGAAACCACTTTTGCACTTGTATTAGTGTGGGAAAAACACTTTTCGCACTTGTGTTAGTGTAGAAAAACCACTTTTCGCACTTGTGTTAGTGTTGAAAAACCACTTTTCGCACTTGTGTTAGTGTTGAAAAACCACTTTTCGCACTTGTGTTGGTGCAGGAAACCACTTTTGCACTTGTATGAGTGTGGAAAAAACACTTTTTGCACTTGTGATAGTGTTGAAAAACCACTTTTCGCACTTGTGTTAGTGTTGAAAAACCACTTTTCGCACTTGTGTTGGTGCAGGAAACCACTTTTGCACTTGTATTAGTGTGGAAAAACCACTTTTCGCACTTGTGTTAGTGTTGAAAAACCACTTTTCGCACTTATGTTAGTGTTTGAAAAACCACTTTTCGCACTTGTGTTAGTGTTGAAAAAACAATTTTCGCACTTGTGTTGGTGCAGGAAACCACTTTTGCACTTGTATTAGTGTGGAAAAAACACTTTTCGCACTTGTGTTAGTGTTGAAAAACCACTTTTCGCACTTGTGTTAGTGTTGAAAAACCACTTTTCGCACTTGTGTTAGTGTTGAAAAAACACTTTTTGCACTTGTGTTAGTGTTGAAAAACCACTTTTCGCACTTGTGTTGGTGCAGGAAACCACTTTTGCACTTGTATTAGTGTGGAAAAAACACTTTTCGCACTTGTGTTAGTGTTGAAAAAACACTTTTTGCACTTGTGTTAGTGTTGAAAAACCACTTTTCGCACTTGTGTTGGTGCAGGAAACCACTTTTGCACTTGTATTAGTGTGGAAAAAACACTTTTCGCACTTGTGTTAGTGTTGAAAAAACACTTTTCGCACTTGTGTTAGTGTTGAAAAACTACTTTTCGCACTTGTGTTGGTGCAGGAAACCACTTTTGCACTTGTATTAGTGTGGAAAAAACACTTTTTGCACTTGTGTTAGTGTTGAAAAACCACTTTTCGCACTTGTGTTAGTGTTGAAAAACCACTTTTCGCACTTGTGTTGGTGCAGGAAATCACTTTTGCACTTGTATTAGTGTGGAAAAAAACACTTTTTACACTTGTGATAGTGTTGAAAAACCACTTTTCGCACTTGTGTTAGTGTTGAAAAACCACTTTTTGCACTTGTGTTGGTGCAGGAAACCACTTATCGCACTTGTGTTAGTGTGGAAAAAACACTTTTTGCACTTGTGTTAGTGTTGAAAAGCCACTTTTCGCACTTGTGTTAGTGTTGTAAAACCACTTTTCACACTTGTGTTGGTGCAGGAAACCACTTTTCCACTTGTATTAGTGTGGAAAAACCACTTTTCGCACTTGTGTTAGTGTTGAAAAGCCACTTTTCGCACTTGTGTTAGTGCTTGTAAAACCACTTTTCGCACTTGTGTTGGTGCAGGAAACCACTTTTGCACTTGTATTATTGTGGAAAAACCACTTTTCGCACTTGTGTTAGTGTTGAAAAACCACTTTTCGCACTTGTGTTAGTGTTGAAAAACCAATTTTCGCACTTGTGTTAGTGTTAAAAAACCACTTTTCGCACTTGTGTTGGTGCAGGAAACCACTTTTGCACTTGTATTAGTGTGGAAAAAACACTTTTCGCACTTGTGTTAATGTTGAAAAACCACTTTTCGCACTTGTGTTAGTGTTGAAAAACCACTTTTCGCACTTGTGTTAGTGTTGAAAAACCACTTTTCGCACTTGTGTTGGTGCAGGAAACCACTTTTGCACTTGTATTAGTGTGGAAAAAACACTTTTTGCACTTGTGATAGTGTTGAAAAACCACTTTTCGCACTTGTGTTAGTGTTGAAAAACCACTTTTCGCACATGTGTTGGTGCAGGAAACCACTTTTGCACTTGTATTATTGTGGAAAAAACACTTTTTGCACTTGTGTTAGTGTTGAAAAACCACTTTTCACACTTGTGTTGGTGCAGGAAACCACTATTGCACTTGTATTAGTGTGGAAAAAACACTTTGTGCACTTTTGATAGTGTTGAAAAACCACTTTTCATACTTGTGTTGGTGCAGGAAACCACTATTGCACTTGTATTAGTGTGGAAAAACCACTTTTCGCACTTGTGTTAGTGTTGGAAAACCACTTTTCACACTTGTGTTAGTGTTGAAAAACCACTTTTCGCACATGTGTTGGTGCAGGAAACCACTTTTGCACTTGTATTATTGTGGAAAAAACACTTTTTGCACTTGTGATAGTGTTGAAAAACCACTTTTCGCACTTGTGTTAGTGTTGAAAAACCACTTTTCGCACTTGTGTTAGTGTTGAAAAACCACTTTTCGCACTTGTGTTGGTGCAGGAAACCACTTTTGCACTTGTATTAGTGTGGAAAAATCACTTTTCGCACTTGTGTTAGTGTTGAAAAACCACTTTTCGCACTTGTGTTAGTGTTGAAAAACCACTTTTTGCACTTGTGTTGGTGCAGGAAACCACTTTTGCACTTGTATTAGTGTGGAAAAAACACTTTTTGCACTTGTGATAGTGTTGAAAAACCACTTTTCGCACTTGTGTTAGTGTTGAAAAACCACTTTTCGCACTTGTGTTAGTGTTGAAAAACCACTTTTCGCACTTGTGTTAGTGTTGAAAAACCACTTTTCGCACTTGTGTTGGTGCAGGAAACCACTTTTGCACTTGTATTAGTGTGGAAAAAACACTTTTCGCACTTGTGTTAGTGTTGAAAAACCACTTTTCGCACTTGTGTTAGTGTTGAAAAACCACTTTTCGCACTTGTGTTAGTGTTGAAAAAACACTTTTCGCACTTGTGTTGGTGCAGGAAACCACTTTTGCACTTGTATTAGTGTGGAAAAACCACTTTTCGCACTTGTGTTAGTGTTGAAAAGCCACTTTTTGCACTTGTGTTAGTGTGGAAAAACACTTTTTGCACTTGTGTTGGAGCAGGAAACCACTTTTGCACTTGTAATAGTGTGGAAAAACCACTTTTCGCACTTGTGTTAGTGTTGAAAAACCACTTTTCGCACTTGTGTTAGTGTTGAAAAACCACTTTTTGCACTTGTGTTGGAGCAGGAAACCACTTTTGCACTTGTAATTAGTGTGGAAAAACACTTTTTGCACTTGTGATAGTGTTGAAAAACCACTTTTCGCACTTGTGTTAGTGTTGAAAAACCACTTTTTGCACTTGTGTTGGTGCAGGAAACCACTTTTGCACTTGTATTAGTGTGGAAAAAACACTTTTTGCACTTGTGATAGTGTTGAAAAACCACTTTTCGCACTTGTGTTAGTGTTGAAAAACCACTTTTCACACTTGTGTTAGTGTTGAAAAACCACTTTTCGCAATTGTGTTGGTGCAGGAAACCACTTTTGCACTTGTATTAGTGTGGGAAAAACACTTTTCGCACTTGTGTTAGTGTAGAAAAACCACTTTTCGCACTTGTGTTAGTGTTGAAAAACCACTTTTCGCACTTGTGTTAGTGTTGAAAAACCACTTTTCGCACTTGTGTTGGTGCAGGAAACCACTTTTGCACTTGTATGAGTGTGGAAAAAACACTTTTTGCACTTGTGATAGTGTTGAAAAACCACTTTTCGCACTTGTGTTAGTGTTGAAAAACCACTTTTCGCACTTGTGTTGGTGCAGGAAACCACTTTTGCACTTGTATTAGTGTGGAAAAACCACTTTTCGCACTTGTGTTAGTGTTGAAAAACCACTTTTCGCACTTATGTTAGTGTTGAAAAACCACTTTTCGCACTTGTGTTAGTGTTGAAAAAACAATTTTCGCACTTGTGTTGGTGCAGGAAACCACTTTTGCACTTGTATTAGTGTGGAAAAAACACTTTTCGCACTTGTGTTAGTGTTGAAAAACCACTTTTCGCACTTGTGTTAGTGTTGAAAAACCACTTTTCGCACTTGTGTTAGTGTTGAAAAAACACTTTTTGCACTTGTGTTAGTGTTGAAAAACCACTTTTCGCACTTGTGTTGGTGCAGGAAACCACTTTTGCACTTGTATTAGTGTGGAAAAAACACTTTTCGCACTTGTGTTAGTGTTGAAAAAACACTTTTTGCACTTGTGTTAGTGTTGAAAAACCACTTTTCGCACTTGTGTTGGTGCAGGAAACCACTTTTGCACTTGTATTAGTGTGGAAAAAACACTTTTCGCACTTGTGTTAGTGTTGAAAAAACACTTTTCGCACTTGTGTTAGTGTTGAAAAACTACTTTTCGCACTTGTGTTGGTGCAGGAAACCACTTTTGCACTTGTATTAGTGTGGAAAAAACACTTTTTGCACTTGTGTTAGTGTTGAAAAACCACTTTTCGCACTTGTGTTAGTGTTGAAAAACCACTTTTCGCACTTGTGTTGGTGCAGGAAATCACTTTTGCACTTGTATTAGTGTGGAAAAAACACTTTTTACACTTGTGATAGTGTTGAAAAACCACTTTTCGCACTTGTGTTAGTGTTGAAAAACCACTTTTTGCACTTGTGTTGGTGCAGGAAACCACTTATCGCACTTGTGTTAGTGTGGAAAAAACACTTTTTGCACTTGTGTTAGTGTTGAAAAGCCACTTTTCGCACTTGTGTTAGTGTTGTAAAACCACTTTTCACACTTGTGTTGGTGCAGGAAACCACTTTTCCACTTGTATTAGTGTGGAAAAACCACTTTTCGCACTTGTGTTAGTGTTGAAAAGCCACTTTTCGCACTTGTGTTAGTGTTGTAAAACCACTTTTCGCACTTGTGTTGGTGCAGGAAACCACTTTTGCACTTGTATTATTGTGGAAAAACCACTTTTTGCACTTGTGTTAGTGTTGAAAAACCACTTTTCGCACTTGTGTTAGTGTTGAAAAACCACTTTTCGCACTTGTGTTAGTGTTGAAAAACCACTTTTTGCACTTGTGTTGGTGCAGGAAACCACTTTTGCACTTGTATTAGTGTGGAAAAAACACTTTTTGCACTTGTGATAGTGTTGAAAAACCACTTTTCGCACTTGTGTTAGTGTTGAAAAACCACTTTTCGCACTTGTGTTAGTGTTGAAAAACCACTTTTCGCACTTGTGTTAGTGTTGAAAAACCACTTTTCGCACTTGTGTTGGTGCAGGAAACCACTTTTGCACTTGTATTAGTGTGGAAAAAACACTTTTCGCACTTGTGTTAGTGTTGAAAAACCACTTTTCGCACTTGTGTTAGTGTTGAAAAACCACTTTTCGCACTTGTGTTAGTGTTGAAAAAACACTTTTCGCACTTGTGTTGGTGCAGGAAACCACTTTTGCACTTGTATTAGTGTGGAAAAACCACTTTTCGCACTTGTGTTAGTGTTGAAAAGCCACTTTTTGCACTTGTGTTAGTGTGGAAAAACACTTTTTGCACTTGTGTTGGAGCAGGAAACCACTTTTGCACTTGTATTAGTGTGGAAAAACCACTTTTCGCACTTGTGTTAGTGTTGAAAAACCACTTTTCGCACTTGTGTTAGTGTTGAAAAACCACTTTTTCCACTTGTGTTGGAGCAGGAAACCACTTTTGCACTTGTATTAGTGTGGAAAAACACTTTTTGCACTTGTGATAGTGTTGAAAAACCACTTTTCGCACTTGTGTTAGTGTTGAAAAACCACTTTTTGCACTTGTGTTGGTGCAGGAAACCACTTTTGCACTTGTATTAGTGTGGAAAAAACACTTTTTGCACTTGTGATAGTGTTGAAAAACCACTTTTCGCACTTGTGTTAGTGTTGAAAAACCACTTTTCACACTTGTGTTAGTGTTGAAAAACCACTTTTCGCAATTGTGTTGGTGCAGGAAACCACTTTTGCACTTGTATTAGTGTGGGAAAAACACTTTTCGCACTTGTGTTAGTGTAGAAAAACCACTTTTCGCACTTGTGTTAGTGTTGAAAAACCACTTTTCGCACTTGTGTTAGTGTTGAAAAACCACTTTTCGCACTTGTGTTGGTGCAGGAAACCACTTTTGCACTTGTATGAGTGTGGAAAAAACACTTTTTGCACTTGTGATAGTGTTGAAAAACCACTTTTCGCACTTGTGTTAGTGTTGAAAAACCACTTTTCGCACTTGTGTTGGTGCAGGAAACCACTTTTGCACTTGTATTAGTGTGGAAAAACCACTTTTCGCACTTGTGTTAGTGTTGAAAAACCACTTTTCGCACTTATGTTAGTGTTGAAAAACCACTTTTCGCACTTGTGTTAGTGTTGAAAAAACAATTTTCGCACTTGTGTTGGTGCAGGAAACCACTTTTGCACTTGTATTAGTGTGGAAAAAACACTTTTCGCACTTGTGTTAGTGTTGAAAAACCACTTTTCGCACTTGTGTTAGTGTTGAAAAACCACTTTTCGCACTTGTGTTAGTGTTGAAAAAACACTTTTTGCACTTGTGTTAGTGTTGAAAAACCACTTTTCGCACTTGTGTTGGTGCAGGAAACCACTTTTGCACTTGTATTAGTGTGGAAAAAACACTTTTCGCACTTGTGTTAGTGTTGAAAAAACACTTTTTGCACTTGTGTTAGTGTTGAAAAACCACTTTTCGCACTTGTGTTGGTGCAGGAAACCACTTTTGCACTTGTATTAGTGTGGAAAAAACACTTTTCGCACTTGTGTTAGTGTTGAAAAAACACTTTTCGCACTTGTGTTAGTGTTGAAAAACTACTTTTCGCACTTGTGTTGGTGCAGGAAACCACTTTTGCACTTGTATTAGTGTGGAAAAACCACTTTTTGCACTTGTGTTAGTGTTGAAAAACCACTTTTCGCACTTGTGTTAGTGTTGAAAAACCACTTTTTGCACTTGTGTTGGTGCAGGAAATCACTTTTGCACTTGTATTAGTGTGGAAAAAACACTTTTTACACTTGTGATAGTGTTGAAAAACCACTTTTCGCACTTGTGTTAGTGTTGAAAAACCACTTTTTGCACTTGTGTTGGTGCAGGAAACCACTTATCGCACTTGTGTTAGTGTGGAAAAAACACTTTTTGCACTTGTGTTAGTGTTGAAAAGCCACTTTTCGCACTTGTGTTAGTGTTGTAAAACCACTTTTCACACTTGTGTTGGTGCAGGAAACCACTTTTCCACTTGTATTAGTGTGGAAAAACCACTTTTCGCACTTGTGTTCGTGTTGAAAAGCCACTTTTCGCACTTGTGTTAGTGTTGTAAAACCACTTTTCGCACTTGTGTTGGTGCAGGAAACCACTTTTGCACTTGTATTATTGTGGAAAAACCACTTTTCGCACTTGTGTTAGTGTTGAAAAACCACTTTTCGCACTTGTGTTAGTGTTGAAAAACCAATTTTCGCACTTGTGTTAGTGTTAAAAAACCACTTTTCGCACTTGTGTTGGTGCAGGAAACCACTTTTGCACTTGTATTAGTGTGGAAAAAACACTTTTCGCACTTGTGTTAATGTTGAAAAACCACTTTTCGCACTTGTGTTAGTGTTGAAAAACCACTTTTCGCACTTGTGTTAGTGTTGAAAAACCACTTTTCGCACTTGTGTTGGTGCAGGAAACCACTTTTGCACTTGTATTAGTGTGGAAAAAACACTTTTTGCACTTGTGATAGTGTTGAAAAACCACTTTTCGCACTTGTGTTAGTGTTGAAAAGCCACTTTTCGCACTTGTGTTGGTGCAGGAAACCACTTTTACACTTGTATTAGTGTGGAAAAACCACTTTTCGCACTTGTGTTAGTGTTGAAAAACCACTTTTCGCACTTGTGTTAGTGTTGAAAAACCACTTTTCGCAGTTGTGTTGGTGCAGGAAACCACTTTTGCACTTGTATTAGTGTGGAAAAACCACTTTTCGCACTTGTGTTAGTGTTGAAAAACCAGTTTTCGCACTTGTGTTAGTGTTGAAAAACCACTTTTCGCACTTGTGTTAGTGTTGAAAAACCACTTTTCGCACTTGTGTTGGTGCAGGAAACCACTTTTGCACTTGTATTAGTGTGGAAAAAACACTTCGCACTTGTGTTAGTGTTGAAAAACCACTTTTCGCACTTGTGTTAGTGTTGAAAAACCACTTTTCGCACTTGTGTTAGTGTTGAAAAAACACTTTTTGCACTTGTGTTAGTGTTGAAAAACCACTTTTCGCACTTGTGTTGGTGCAGGAAACCACTTTTGCACTTGTATTAGTGTGGAAAAAACACTTTTCGCACTTGTGTTAGTGTTGAAAAAACACTTTTTGCACTTGTGTTAGTGTTGAAAAACCACTTTTCGCACTTGTGTTGGTGCAGGAAACCACTTTTGCACTTGTATTAGTGTGGAAAAAACACTTTTCGCACTTGTGTTAGTGTTGAAAAAACACTTTTCGCACTTGTGTTAGTGTTGAAAAACTACTTTTCGCACTTGTGTTGGTGCAGGAAACCACTTTTGCACTTGTATTAGTGTGGAAAAAACACTTTTTGCACTTGTGTTAGTGTTGAAAAACCACTTTTCGCACTTGTGTTAGTGTTGAAAAACCACTTTTCGCACTTGTGTTGGTGCAGGAAATCACTTTTGCACTTGTATTAGTGTGGAAAAAACACTTTTTACACTTGTGATAGTGTTGAAAAACCACTTTTCGCACTTGTGTTAGTGTTGAAAAACCACTTTTTGCACTTGTGTTGGTGCAGGAAACCACTTATCGCACTTGTGTTAGTGTGGAAAAAACACTTTTTGCACTTGTGTTAGTGTTGAAAAGCCACTTTTCGCACTTGTGTTAGTGTTGTAAAACCACTTTTCACACTTGTGTTGGTGCAGGAAACCACTTTTCCACTTGTATTAGTGTGGAAAAACCACTTTTCGCACTTGTGTTAGTGTTGAAAAGCCACTTTTCGCACTTGTGTTAGTGTTGTAAAACCACTTTTCGCACTTGTGTTGGTGCAGGAAACCACTTTTGCACTTGTATTATTGTGGAAAAACCACTTTTTGCACTTGTGTTAGTGTTGAAAAACCACTTTTCGCACTTGTGTTAGTGTTGAAAAACCACTTTTCGCACTTGTGTTAGTGTTGAAAAACCACTTTTTGCACTTGTGTTGGTGCAGGAAACCACTTTTGCACTTCTATTAGTGTGGAAAAAACACTTTTTGCACTTGTGATAGTGTTGAAAAACCACTTTTCGCACTTGTGTTAGTGTTGAAAAACCACTTTTCGCACTTGTGTTAGTGTTGAAAAACCACTTTTCGCACTTGTGTTAGTGTTGAAAAACCACTTTTCGCACTTGTGTTGGTGCAGGAAACCACTTTTGCACTTGTATTAGTGTGGAAAAAACACTTTTCGCACTTGTGTTAGTGTTGAAAAACCACTTTTCGCACTTGTGTTAGTGTTGAAAAACCACTTTTCGCACTTGTGTTAGTGTTGAAAAAACACTTTTCGCACTTGTGTTGGTGCAGGAAACCACTTTTGCACTTGTATTAGTGTGGAAAAACCACTTTTCGCACTTGTGTTAGTGTTGAAAAGCCACTTTTTGCACTTGTGTTAGTGTGGAAAAACACTTTTTGCACTTGTGTTGGAGCAGGAAACCACTTTTGCACTTGTATTAGTGTGGAAAAACCACTTTTCGCACTTGTGTTAGTGTTGAAAAACCACTTTTCGCACTTGTGTTAGTGTTGAAAAACCACTTTTTGCACTTGTGTTGGAGCAGGAAACCACTTTTGCACTTGTATTAGTGTGGAAAAACACTTTTTGCACTTGTGATAGTGTTGAAAAACCACTTTTCGCACTTGTGTTAGTGTTGAAAAACCACTTTTTGCACTTGTGTTGGTGCAGGAAACCACTTTTGCACTTGTATTAGTGTGGAAAAAACACTTTTTGCACTTGTGATAGTGTTGAAAAACCACTTTTCGCACTTGTGTTAGTGTTGAAAAACCACTTTTCACACTTGTGTTAGTGTTGAAAAACCACTTTTCGCAATTGTGTTGGTGCAGGAAACCACTTTTGCACTTGTATTAGTGTGGGAAAAACACTTTTCGCACTTGTGTTAGTGTAGAAAAACCACTTTTCGCACTTGTGTTAGTGTTGAAAAACCACTTTTCGCACTTGTGTTAGTGTTGAAAAACCACTTTTCGCACTTGTGTTGGTGCAGGAAACCACTTTTGCACTTGTATGAGTGTGGAAAAAACACATTTTGCACTTGTGATAGTGTTGAAAAACCACTTTTCGCACTTGTGTTAGTGTTGAAAAACCACTTTTCGCACTTGTGTTGGTGCAGGAAACCACTTTTGCACTTGTATTAGTGTGGAAAAACCACTTTTCGCACTTGTGTTAGTGTTGAAAAACCACTTTTCGCACTTATGTTAGTGTTGAAAAACCACTTTTCGCACTTGTGTTAGTGTTGAAAAAACAATTTTCGCACTTGTGTTGGTGCAGGAAACCACTTTTGCACTTGTATTAGTGTGGAAAAAACACTTTTCGCACTTGTGTTAGTGTTGAAAAACCACTTTTCGCACTTGTGTTAGTGTTGAAAAACCACTTTTCGCACTTGTGTTAGTGTTGAAAAAACACTTTTTGCACTTGTGTTAGTGTTGAAAAACCACTTTTCGCACTTGTGTTGGTGCAGGAAACCACTTTTGCACTTGTATTAGTGTGGAAAAAACACTTTTCGCACTTGTGTTAGTGTTGAAAAAACACTTTTTGCACTTGTGTTAGTGTTGAAAAACCACTTTTCGCACTTGTGTTGGTGCAGGAAACCACTTTTGCACTTGTATTAGTGTGGAAAAAACACTTTTCGCACTTGTGTTAGTGTTGAAAAAACACTTTTCGCACTTGTGTTAGTGTTGAAAAACTACTTTTCGCACTTGTGTTGGTGCAGGAAACCACTTTTGCACTTGTATTAGTGTGGAAAAACCACTTTTTGCACTTGTGTTAGTGTTGAAAAACCACTTTTCGCACTTGTGTTAGTGTTGAAAAACCACTTTTCGCACTTGTGTTGGTGCAGGAAATCACTTTTGCACTTGTATTAGTGTGGAAAAAACACTTTTTACACTTGTGATAGTGTTGAAAAACCACTTTTCGCACTTGTGTTAGTGTTGAAAAACCACTTTTTGCACTTGTGTTGGTGCAGGAAACCACTTATCGCACTTGTGTTAGTGTGGAAAAAACACTTTTTGCACTTGTGTTAGTGTTGAAAAGCCACTTTTCGCACTTGTGTTAGTGTTGTAAAACCACTTTTCACACTTGTGTTGGTGCAGGAAACCACTTTTCCACTTGTATTAGTGTGGAAAAACCACTTTTCGCACTTGTGTTAGTGTTGAAAAGCCACTTTTCGCACTTGTGTTAGTGTTGTAAAACCACTTTTCGCACTTGTGTTGGTGGAGGAAACCACTTTTGCACTTGTATTATTGTGGAAAAACCACTTTTCGCACTTGTGTTAGTGTTGAAAAACCACTTTTCGCACTTGTGTTAGTGTTGAAAAACCAATTTTCGCACTTGTGTTAGTGTTAAAAAACCACTTTTCGCACTTGTGTTGGTGCAGGAAACCACTTTTGCACTTGTATTAGTGTGGAAAAAACACTTTTCGCACTTGTGTTAATGTTGAAAAACCACTTTTCGCACTTGTGTTAGTGTTGAAAAACCACTTTTCGCACTTGTGTTAGTGTTGAAAAACCACTTTTCGCACTTGTGTTGGTGCAGGAAACCACTTTTGCACTTGTATTAGTGTGGAAAAAACACTTTTTGCACTTGTGATAGTGTTGAAAAACCACTTTTCGCACTTGTGTTAGTGTTGAAAAGCCACTTTTCGCACTTGTGTTGGTGCAGGAAACCACTTTTACACTTGTATTAGTGTGGAAAAACCACTTTTCGCACTTGTGTTAGTGTTGAAAAACCACTTTTCGCACTTGTGTTAGTGTTGAAAAACCACTTTTCGCAGTTGTGTTGGTGCAGGAAACCACTTTTGCACTTGTATTAGTGTGGAAAAACCACTTTTCGCACTTGTGTTAGTGTTGAAAAACCAGTTTTCGCACTTGTGTTAGTGTTGAAAAACCACTTTTCGCACTTGTGTTAGTGTTGAAAAACCACTTTTCGCACTTGTGTTGGTGCAGGAAACCACTTTTGCACTTGTATTAGTGTGGAAAAAACACTTTTTGCACTTGTGTTAGTGTTGAAAAACCACTTTTCGCACTTGTGTTAGTGTTGAAAAACCACTTTTCGCACTTGTGTTGGTGCAGGAAACCACTTTTGCACTTGTATTAGTGTGGAAAAAACACTTTTCGCACTTGTGTTAGTGTTGAAAAACCACTTTTCGCACTTGTGTTGGTGCAGGAAACCACTTTTGCACTTGTATTAGTGTGGAAAAACCACTTTTCGCACTTGTGTTAGTGTTGAAAAACCACTTTTCGCACTTGTGTTAGTGTTGAAAAACCACTTTTCGCAATTGTGTTGGTGCAGGAAACCAGTTTTGCACTTGTATTAGTGTGGAAAAAACACTTTTTGCACTTGTAATAGTGTTGAAAAACCACATTTCGCACTTGTGTTAGTGTTGAAAATCCACTTTTCGCGCTTGTGTTGGTGCAGGAAACCACTTTTGCACTTGTATTAGTGTGGAAAAACCACTTATCGCACTTGTGTTAGTGTTGAAAAACCACTTTTCGCACTTGTGTTAGTGTTGAAAAACCACTTTTCGCACTTGTGTTGGTGCAGGAAACCACTTTTGCACTTATATTAGTGTGGAAAAAACACTTTTTGCACTTGTGATAGTGTTGAAAAACCACTTGTCGCACTTGTGTTAGTGTTGAAAAACCACTTTTCGCACTTGTGTTAGTGTTGAAAAACCACTTTTCGCACTTGTGTTAGTGTTGATAAACCACTTTTCGCACTTGTGTTAGTGTTGAAAAACCACTTTTTGCAATTGTGTTGGAGCAGGAAACCACTTTTGCACTTGTATTAGTGTGGAAAAACCACTTTTCGCACTTGTGTCAGTGTTGAAAAACCACTTTTCGCACTTGTGTCAGTGTTGAAAAACCACTTTTCGCACTTGTGTTAGTGTTGAAAAACCACTTTTCGCACTTGTGTTAGTGTTGAAAAACCACTTTTCGCACTTGTGTTAGTGTTGAAAAACCACTTTTCGCACTTGTGTTGGTGCAGGAAACCACTTTTGCACTTGTATTAGTGTGGAAAAAACACTTTTTGTACTTGTGATAGTGTTGAAAAACCACTTTTCGCACTTGTGTTAGTGTTGAAAAACCACTTTTCGCACTTGTGTTGGTGCAGGAAACCACTTTTCGCACTTGTGTTAATGTTGAAAAACCACTTTTCGCACTTGCGTTAGTGTTGAAAAACCACTTTTCGCACTTGTGTTAGTGTTGAAAAACCACTTTTCGCACTTGTGTTGGTGCAGGAAACCACTTTTGCACTTGTATTAGTGTGGAAAAAACACTTTTCGCTCTTGTGTTAGTGTTGAAAAACCACTTTTCGCACTTGTGTTAGTGTTGAAAAACCACTTTTCGCACTTGTGTTAGTGTTGAAAAACCACTTTTCGCACTTGTGTTGGTGCAGGAAACCACTTTTGCACTTGTATTAGTGTGGAAAAAACACTTTTCGCACTTCTGTTAGTGTTGAAAAACCACTTTTCGCACTTGTGTTAGTGTTGAAAAACCACTTTTCGCACTTGTGTTAGTGTTGAAAAACCACTTTTCGCACTTGTGTTGGTGCAGGAAACCACTTTTCGCACTTGTGTTAATGTTGAAAAACCACTTTTCGCACTTGTGTTAGTGTTGAAAAACCACTTTTCGCACTTGTGTTAGTGTTGAAAAACCACTTTTCGCACTTGTGTTGGTGCAGGAAACCACTTTTGCACTTGTATTAGTGTGGAAAAAACACTTTCGCTCTTGTGTTAGTGTTGAAAAACCACTTTTCGCACTTGTGTTAGTGTTGAAAAACCACTTTTCGCACTTGTGTTAGTGTTGAAAAACCACTTTTCGCACTTGTGTTGGTGCAGGAAATCACTTTTGCACTTGTATTAGTGTGGAAAAAACACTTTTTGCACTTGTGATAGTGTTGAAAAACCACTTTTCGCACTTGTGTTGGTGCAGGAAACCACTTTTCGCACTTGTGTTGGTGCAGGAAACCACTTATCGCACTTGTGTTAGTGTGGAAAAAACACTTTTTGCACTTGTGTTAGTGTTGAAAAGCCACTTTTCGCACTTGTGTTAGTGTTGTAAAACCACTTTTCACACTTGTGTTGGTGCAGGAAACCACTTTTCCACTTGTATTAATGTGGAAAAACCACTTTTCACACTTGTGTTAGTGTTGAAAAGCCACTTTTCGCACTTGTGTTAGTGTTGTAAAACCACTTTTCGCACTTGTGTTGGTGCAGGAAACCACTTTTGCACTTGTATTATTGTGGAAAAAACACTTTTTGTACTTGTGATAGTGTTGAAAAACCACTTTTCGCACTTGTGTTAGTGTTGAAAAACCACTTTTCGCACTTGTGTTGGTGCAGGAAACCACTTTTGCACTTGTATTAGTGTGGAAAAAACACTTTTCGCACTTGTGTTAGTGTTGAAAAACCACTTTTCGCACTTGTGTTAGTGTTGAAAAACCACTTTTCGCACATGTGTTGGTGCAGGAAACCACTTTTGCACTTGTATTATTGTGGAAAAAACACTTTTTGCACTTGTGTTAGTGTTGAAAAACCACTTTTCACACTTGTGTTGGTGCAGGAAACCACTGTTGCACTTGTATTAGTGTGGAAAAAACACTTTTTGCACTTTTGATAGTGTTGAAAAACCACTTTTCATACTTGTGTTGGTGCAGGAAACCACTATTGCACTTGTATTAGTGTGGAAAAACCACTTTTCGCACTTGTGTTAGTGTTGGAAAACCACTTTTCACACTTGTGTTAGTGTTGAAAAACCACTTTTCGCACATGTGTTGGTGCAGGAAACCACTTTTGCACTTGTATTATTGTGGAAAAAACACTTTTTGCACTTGTGATAGTGTTGAAAAACCACTTTTCGCACTTGTGTTAGTGTTGAAAAACCACTTTTCGCACTTGTGTTAGTGTTGAAAAACCACTTTTCGCACTTGTGTTGGTGCAGGAAACCACTTTTGCACTTGTATTAGTGTGGAAAAACCACTTTTCGCACTTGTGTTAGTGTTGAAAAACCACTTTTCGCACTTGTGTTAGTGTTGAAAAACCACTTTTTGCACTTGTGTTGGTGCAGGAAACCACTTTTGCACTTGTATTAGTGTGGAAAAAACACTTTTTGCACTTGTGATAGTGTTGAAAAACCACTTTTCGCACTTGTGTTAGTGTTGAAAAACCACTTTTCGCACTTGTGTTAGTGTTGAAAAACCACTTTTCGCACTTGTGTTAGTGTTGAAAAACCACTTTTCGCACTTGTGTTGGTGCAGGAAACCACTTTTGCACTTGTATTAGTGTGGAAAAAACACTTTTCGCACTTGTGTTAGTGTTGAAAAACCACTTTTCGCACTTGTGTTAGTGTTGAAAAACCACTTTTCGCACTTGTGTTAGTGTTGAAAAAACACTTTTCGCACTTGTGTTGGTGCAGGAAACCACTTTTGCACTTGTATTAGTGTGGAAAAACCACTTTTCGCACTTGTGTTAGTGTTGAAAAGCCACTTTTTGCACTTGTGTTAGTGTGGAAAAACACTTTTTGCACTTGTGTTGGAGCAGCAAACCACTTTTGCACTTGTATTAGTGTGGAAAAACCACTTTTCGCACTTGTGTTAGTGTTGAAAAACCACTTTTCGCACTTGTGTTAGTGTTGAAAAACCACTTTTTGCACTTGTGTTGGAGCAGGAAACCACTTTTGCACTTGTATTAGTGTGGAAAAACACTTTTTGCACTTGTGATAGTGTTGAAAAACCACTTTTCGCACTTGTGTTAGTGTTGAAAAACCACTTTTTGCACTTGTGTTGGTGCAGGAAACCACTTTTGCACTTGTATTAGTGTGGATAAAACACTTTTTGCACTTGTGATAGTGTTGAAAAACCACTTTTCGCACTTGTGTTAGTGTTGAAAAACCACTTTTCACACTTGTGTTAGTGTTGAAAAACCACTTTTCGCAATTGTGTTGGTGCAGGAAACCACTTTTGCACTTGTATTAGTGTGGGAAAAACACTTTTCGCACTTGTGTTAGTGTAGAAAAACCACTTTTCGCACTTGTGTTAGTGTTGAAAAACCACTTTTCGCACTTGTGTTAGTGTTGAAAAACCACTTTTCGCACTTGTGTTGGTGCAGGAAACCACTTTTGCACTTGTATGAGTGTGGAAAAAACACTTTTTGCACTTGTGATAGTGTTGAAAAACCACTTTTCGCACTTGTGTTAGTGTTGAAAAACCACTTTTCGCACTTGTGTTGGTGCAGGAAACCACTTTTGCACTTGTATTAGTGTGGAAAAACCACTTTTCGCACTTGTGTTAGTGTTGAAAAACCACTTTTCGCACTTATGTTAGTGTTGAAAAACCACTTTTCGCACTTGTGTTAGTGTTGAAAAAACAATTTTCGCACTTGTGTTGGTGCAGGAAACCACTTTTGCACTTGTATTAGTGTGGAAAAAACACTTTTCGCACTTGTGTTAGTGTTGAAAAACCACTTTTCACACTTGTGTTAGTGTTGAAAAACCACTTTTCGCACTTGTGTTAGTGTTGAAAAAACACTTTTTGCACTTGTGTTAGTGTTGAAAAACCACTTTTCGCACTTGTGTTGGTGCAGGAAACCACTTTTGCACTTGTATTAGTGTGGAAAAAACACTTTTCGCACTTGTGTTAGTGTTGAAAAAACACTTTTTGCACTTGTGTTAGTGTTGAAAAACCACTTTTCGCACTTGTGTTGGTGCAGGAAACCACTTTTGCACTTGTATTAGTGTGGAAAAAACACTTTTCGCACTTGTGTTAGTGTTGAAAAAACACTTTTCGCACTTGTGTTAGTGTTGAAAAACTACTTTTCGCACTTGTGTTGGTGCAGGAAACCACTTTTGCACTTGTATTAGTGTGGAAAAAACACTTTTTGCACTTGTGTTAGTGTTGAAAAACCACTTTTCGCACTTGTGTTAGTGTTGAAAAACCACTTTTCGCACTTGTGTTGGTGCAGGAAATCACTTTTGCACTTGTATTAGTGTGGAAAAAACACTTTTTACACTTGTGATAGTGTTGAAAAACCACTTTTCGCACTTGTGTTAGTGTTGAAAAACCACTTTTTGCACTTGTGTTGGTGCAGGAAACCACTTATCGCACTTGTGTTAGTGTGGAAAAAACACTTTTTGCACTTGTGTTAGTGTTGAAAAGCCACTTTTCGCACTTGTGTTAGTGTTGTAAAACCACTTTTCACACTTGTGTTGGTGCAGGAAACCACTTTTCCACTTGTATTAGTGTGGAAAAACCACTTTTCGCACTTGTGTTAGTGTTGAAAAGCCACTTTTCGCACTTGTGTTAGTGTTGTAAAACCACTTTTCGCACTTGTGTTGGTGCAGGAAACCACTTTTGCACTTGTATTATTGTGGAAAAACCACTTTTTGCACTTGTGTTAGTGTTGAAAAACCACTTTTCGCACTTGTGTTGGTGCAGGAAACCACTTTTGCACTTGTATTAGTGTGGAAAAAACACTTTTTGCACTTGTGTTAGTGTTGAAAAACCACTTTTCGCACTTGTGTTAGTGTTGAAAAACCACTTTTCGCACTTGTGTTGGTGCAGGAAACCACTTTTGCACTTGTATTAGTGTGGAAAAAACACTTTTCGCACTTGTGTTAGTGTTGAAAAACCACTTTTCGCACTTGTGTTGGTGCAGGAAACCACTTTTGCACTTGTATTAGTGTGGAAAAACCACTTTTCGCACTTGTGTTAGTGTTGAAAAACCACTTTTCGCACTTGTGTTAGTGTTGAAAAACCACTTTTCGCAATTGTGTTGGTGCAGGAAACCAGTTTTGCACTTGTATTAGTGTGGAAAAAACACTTTTTGCACTTGTAATAGTGTTGAAAAACCACATTTCGCACTTGTGTTAGTGTTGAAAATCCACTTTTCGCGCTTGTGTTGGTGCAGGAAACCACTTTTGCACTTGTATTAGTGTGGAAAAACCACTTATCGCACTTGTGTTAGTGTTGAAAAACCACTTTTCGCACTTGTGTTAGTGTTGAAAAACCACTTTTCGCACTTGTGTTGGTGCAGGAAACCACTTTTGCACTTATATTAGTGTGGAAAAAACACTTTTTGCACTTGTGATAGTGTTGAAAAACCACTTGTCGCACTTGTGTTAGTGTTGAAAAACCACTTTTCGCACTTGTGTTAGTGTTGAAAAACCACTTTTCGCACTTGTGTTAGTGTTGATAAACCACTTTTCGCACTTGTGTTAGTGTTGAAAAACCACTTTTTGCAATTGTGTTGGAGCAGGAAACCACTTTTGCACTTGTATTAGTGTGGAAAAACCACTTTTCGCACTTGTGTCAGTGTTGAAAAACCACTTTTCGCACTTGTGTCAGTGTTGAAAAACCACTTTTCGCACTTGTGTTAGTGTTGAAAAACCACTTTTCGCACTTGTGTTAGTGTTGAAAAACCACTTTTCGCACTTGTGTTAGTGTTGAAAAACCACTTTTCGCACTTGTGTTGGTGCAGGAAACCACTTTTGCACTTGTATTAGTGTGGAAAAAACACTTTTTGTACTTGTGATAGTGTTGAAAAACCACTTTTCGCACTTGTGTTAGTGTTGAAAAACCACTTTTCGCACTTGTGTTGGTGCAGGAAACCACTTTTCGCACTTGTGTTAATGTTGAAAAACCACTTTTCGCACTTGCGTTAGTGTTGAAAAACCACTTTTCGCACTTGTGTTAGTGTTGAAAAACCACTTTTCGCACTTGTGTTGGTGCAGGAAACCACTTTTGCACTTGTATTAGTGTGGAAAAAACACTTTTCGCTCTTGTGTTAGTGTTGAAAAACCACTTTTCGCACTTGTGTTAGTGTTGAAAAACCACTTTTCGCACTTGTGTTAGTGTTGAAAAACCACTTTTCGCACTTGTGTTGGTGCAGGAAACCACTTTTGCACTTGTATTAGTGTGGAAAAAACACTTTTCGCACTTCTGTTAGTGTTGAAAAACCACTTTTCGCACTTGTGTTAGTGTTGAAAAACCACTTTTCGCACTTGTGTTAGTGTTGAAAAACCACTTTTCGCACTTGTGTTGGTGCAGGAAACCACTTTTCGCACTTGTGTTAATGTTGAAAAACCACTTTTCGCACTTGTGTTAGTGTTGAAAAACCACTTTTCGCACTTGTGTTAGTGTTGAAAAACCACTTTTCGCACTTGTGTTGGTGCAGGAAACCACTTTTGCACTTGTATTAGTGTGGAAAAAACACTTTCGCTCTTGTGTTAGTGTTGAAAAACCACTTTTCGCACTTGTGTTAGTGTTGAAAAACCACTTTTCGCACTTGTGTTAGTGTTGAAAAACCACTTTTCGCACTTGTGTTGGTGCAGGAAATCACTTTTGCACTTGTATTAGTGTGGAAAAAACACTTTTTGCACTTGTGATAGTGTTGAAAAACCACTTTTCGCACTTGTGTTGGTGCAGGAAACCACTTTTCGCACTTGTGTTGGTGCAGGAAACCACTTATCGCACTTGTGTTAGTGTGGAAAAAACACTTTTTGCACTTGTGTTAGTGTTGAAAAGCCACTTTTCGCACTTGTGTTAGTGTTGTAAAACCACTTTTCACACTTGTGTTGGTGCAGGAAACCACTTTTCCACTTGTATTAATGTGGAAAAACCACTTTTCACACTTGTGTTAGTGTTGAAAAGCCACTTTTCGCACTTGTGTTAGTGTTGTAAAACCACTTTTCGCACTTGTGTTGGTGCAGGAAACCACTTTTGCACTTGTATTATTGTGGAAAAAACACTTTTTGTACTTGTGATAGTGTTGAAAAACCACTTTTCGCACTTGTGTTAGTGTTGAAAAACCACTTTTCGCACTTGTGTTGGTGCAGGAAACCACTTTTGCACTTGTATTAGTGTGGAAAAAACACTTTTCGCACTTGTGTTAGTGTTGAAAAACCACTTTTCGCACTTGTGTTAGTGTTGAAAAACCACTTTTCGCACATGTGTTGGTGCAGGAAACCACTTTTGCACTTGTATTATTGTGGAAAAAACACTTTTTGCACTTGTGTTAGTGTTGAAAAACCACTTTTCACACTTGTGTTGGTGCAGGAAACCACTGTTGCACTTGTATTAGTGTGGAAAAAACACTTTTTGCACTTTTGATAGTGTTGAAAAACCACTTTTCATACTTGTGTTGGTGCAGGAAACCACTATTGCACTTGTATTAGTGTGGAAAAACCACTTTTCGCACTTGTGTTAGTGTTGGAAAACCACTTTTCACACTTGTGTTAGTGTTGAAAAACCACTTTTCGCACACGTGTTGGTGCAGGAAACCACTTTTGCACTTGTATTATTGTGGAAAAAACACTTTTTGCACTTGTGATAGTGTTGAAAAACCACTTTTCGCACTTGTGTTAGTGTTGAAAAACCACTTTTCGCACTTGTGTTAGTGTTGAAAAACCACTTTTCGCACTTGTGTTGGTGCAGGAAACCACTTTTGCACTTGTATTAGTGTGGAAAAACCACTTTTCGCACTTGTGTTAGTGTTGAAAAACCACTTTTCGCACTTGTGTTAGTGTTGAAAAACCACTTTTTGCACTTGTGTTGGTGCAGGAAACCACTTTTGCACTTGTATTAGTGTGGAAAAAACACTTTTTGCACTTGTGATAGTGTTGAAAAACCACTTTTCGCACTTGTGTTAGTGTTGAAAAACCACTTTTCGCACTTGTGTTAGTGTTGAAAAACCACTTTTCGCACTTGTGTTAGTGTTGAAAAACCACTTTTCGCACTTGTGTTGGTGCAGGAAACCACTTTTGCACTTGTATTAGTGTGGAAAAAACACTTTTCGCACTTGTGTTAGTGTTGAAAAACCACTTTTCGCACTTGTGTTAGTGTTGAAAAACCACTTTTCGCACTTGTGTTAGTGTTGAAAAAACACTTTTCGCACTTGTGTTGGTGCAGGAAACCACTTTTGCACTTGTATTAGTGTGGAAAAACCACTTTTCGCACTTGTGTTAGTGTTGAAAAGCCACTTTTTGCACTTGTGTTAGTGTGGAAAAACACTTTTTGCACTTGTGTTGGAGCAGCAAACCACTTTTGCACTTGTATTAGTGTGGAAAAACCACTTTTCGCACTTGTGTTAGTGTTGAAAAACCACTTTTCGCACTTGTGTTAGTGTTGAAAAACCACTTTTTGCACTTGTGTTGGAGCAGGAAACCACTTTTGCACTTGTATTAGTGTGGAAAAACACTTTTTGCACTTGTGATAGTGTTGAAAAACCACTTTTCGCACTTGTGTTAGTGTTGAAAAACCACTTTTTGCACTTGTGTTGGTGCAGGAAACCACTTTTGCACTTGTATTAGTGTGGATAAAACACTTTTTGCACTTGTGATAGTGTTGAAAAACCACTTTTCGCACTTGTGTTAGTGTTGAAAAACCACTTTTCACACTTGTGTTAGTGTTGAAAAACCACTTTTCGCAATTGTGTTGGTGCAGGAAACCACTTTTGCACTTGTATTAGTGTGGGAAAAACACTTTTCGCACTTGTGTTAGTGTAGAAAAACCACTTTTCGCACTTGTGTTAGTGTTGAAAAACCACTTTTCGCACTTGTGTTAGTGTTGAAAAACCACTTTTCGCACTTGTGTTGGTGCAGGAAACCACTTTTGCACTTGTATGAGTGTGGAAAAAACACTTTTTGCACTTGTGATAGTGTTGAAAAACCACTTTTCGCACTTGTGTTAGTGTTGAAAAACCACTTTTCGCACTTGTGTTGGTGCAGGAAACCACTTTTGCACTTGTATTAGTGTGGAAAAACCACTTTTCGCACTTGTGTTAGTGTTGAAAAACCACTTTTCGCACTTATGTTAGTGTTGAAAAACCACTTTTCGCACTTGTGTTAGTGTTGAAAAAACAATTTTCGCACTTGTGTTGGTGCAGGAAACCACTTTTGCACTTGTATTAGTGTGGAAAAAACACTTTTCGCACTTGTGTTAGTGTTGAAAAACCACTTTTCACACTTGTGTTAGTGTTGAAAAACCACTTTTCGCACTTGTGTTAGTGTTGAAAAAACACTTTTTGCACTTGTGTTAGTGTTGAAAAACCACTTTTCGCACTTGTGTTGGTGCAGGAAACCACTTTTGCACTTGTATTAGTGTGGAAAAAACACTTTTCGCACTTGTGTTAGTGTTGAAAAAACACTTTTTGCACTTGTGTTAGTGTTGAAAAACCACTTTTCGCACTTGTGTTGGTGCAGGAAACCACTTTTGCACTTGTATTAGTGTGGAAAAAACACTTTTCGCACTTGTGTTAGTGTTGAAAAAACACTTTTCGCACTTGTGTTAGTGTTGAAAAACTACTTTTCGCACTTGTGTTGGTGCAGGAAACCACTTTTGCACTTGTATTAGTGTGGAAAAAACACTTTTTGCACTTGTGTTAGTGTTGAAAAACCACTTTTCGCACTTGTGTTAGTGTTGAAAAACCACTTTTCGCACTTGTGTTGGTGCAGGAAATCACTTTTGCACTTGTATTAGTGTGGAAAAAACACTTTTTACACTTGTGATAGTGTTGAAAAACCACTTTTCGCACTTGTGTTAGTGTTGAAAAACCACTTTTTGCACTTGTGTTGGTGCAGGAAACCACTTATCGCACTTGTGTTAGTGTGGAAAAAACACTTTTTGCACTTGTGTTAGTGTTGAAAAGCCACTTTTCGCACTTGTGTTAGTGTTGTAAAACCACTTTTCACACTTGTGTTGGTGCAGGAAACCACTTTTCCACTTGTATTAGTGTGGAAAAACCACTTTTCGCACTTGTGTTAGTGTTGAAAAGCCACTTTTCGCACTTGTGTTAGTGTTGTAAAACCACTTTTCGCACTTGTGTTGGTGCAGGAAACCACTTTTGCACTTGTATTATTGTGGAAAAACCACTTTTCGCACTTGTGTTAGTGTTGAAAAACCACTTTTCGCACTTGTGTTAGTGTTGAAAAACCAATTTTCGCACTTGTGTTAGTGTTAAAAAACCACTTTTCGCACTTGTGTTGGTGCAGGAAACCACTTTTGCACTTGTATTAGTGTGGAAAAAACACTTTTCGCACTTGTGTTAATGTTGAAAAACCACTTTTCGCACTTGTGTTAGTGTTGAAAAACCACTTTTCGCACTTGTGTTAGTGTTGAAAAACCACTTTTCGCACTTGTGTTGGTGCAGGAAACCACTTTTGCACTTGTATTAGTGTGGAAAAAACACTTTTTGCACTTGTGATAGTGTTGAAAAACCACTTTTCGCACTTGTGTTAGTGTTGAAAAGCCACTTTTCGCACTTGTGTTGGTGCAGGAAACCACTTTTACACTTGTATTAGTGTGGAAAAACCACTTTTCGCACTTGTGTTAGTGTGGAAAAACCACTTTTCGCACTTGTGTTAGTGTTGAAAAACCACTTTTCGCACTTGTGTTAGTGTTGAAAAACCACTTTTCGCACTTGTGTTGGTGCAGGAAACCACTTTTGCACTTGTATTAGTGTGGAAAAAACACTTTTCGCACTTGTGTTAGTGTTGAAAAACCACTTTTCGCACTTGTGTTAGTGTTGAAAAACCACTTTTCGCACTTGTGTTGGTGCAGGAAACCACTTTTGCACTTGTATTAGTGTGGAAAAAACACTTTTCGCACTTGTGTTAGTGTTGAAAAACCACTTTTCGCACTTGTGTTGGTGCAGGAAACCACTTTTGCACTTGTATTAGTGTGGAAAAACCACTTTTCGCACTTGTGTTAGTGTTGAAAAACCACTTTTCGCACTTGTGTTAGTGTTGAAAAACCACTTTTCGCAATTGTGTTGGTGCAGGAAACCAGTTTTGCACTTGTATTAGTGTGGAAAAAACACTTTTTGCACTTGTAATAGTGTTGAAAAACCACATTTCGCACTTGTGTTAGTGTTGAAAATCCACTTTTCGCACTTGTGTTGGTGCAGGAAACCACTTTTGCACTTGTATTAGTGTGGAAAAACCACTTATCGCACTTGTGTTAGTGTTGAAAAACCACTTTTCGCACTTGTGTTAGTGTTGAAAAACCACTTTTCGCACTTGTGTTGGTGCAGGAAACCACTTTTGCACTTATATTAGTGTGGAAAAAACACTTTTTGCACTTGTGATAGTGTTGAAAAACCACTTGTTGCACTTGTGTTAGTGTTGAAAAACCACTTTTCGCACTTGTGTTAGTGTTGAAAAACCACTTTTCGCACTTGTGTTAGTGTTGATAAACCACTTTTCGCACTTGTGTTAGTGTTGAAAAACCACTTTTTGCACTTGTGTTGGAGCAGGAAACCACTTTTGCACTTGTATTAGTGTGGAAAAAACACTTTTTGTACTTGTGATAGTGTTGAAAAGCCACTTTTCGCACTTGTGTTAGTGTTGTAAAACCACTTTTCACACTTGTGTTGGTGCAGGAAACCACTTTTCCACTTGTATTAATGTGGAAAAACCACTTTTCACACTTGTGTTAGTGTTGAAAAGCCACTTTTCGCACTTGTGTTAGTGTTGTAAAACCACTTTTCGCACTTGTGTTGGTGCAGGAAACCACTTTTGCACTTGTATTATTGTGGAAAAAACACTTTTTGTACTTGTGATAGTGTTGAAAAACCACTTTTCGCACTTGTGTTAGTGTTGAAAAACCACTTTTCGCACTTGTGTTGGTGCAGGAAACCACTTTTGCACTTGTATTAGTGTGGAAAAAACACTTTTCGCACTTGTGTTAGTGTTGAAAAACCACTTTTCGCACTTGTGTTAGTGTTGAAAAACCACTTTTCGCACATGTGTTGGTGCAGGAAACCACTTTTGCACTTGTATTATTGTGGAAAAAACACTTTTTGCACTTGTGTTAGTGTTGAAAAACCACTTTTCACACTTGTGTTGGTGCAGGAAACCACTGTTGCACTTGTATTAGTGTGGAAAAAACACTTTTTGCACTTTTGATAGTGTTGAAAAACCACTTTTCATACTTGTGTTGGTGCAGGAAACCACTATTGCACTTGTATTAGTGTGGAAAAACCACTTTTCGCACTTGTGTTAGTGTTGGAAAACCACTTTTCACACTTGTGTTAGTGTTGAAAAACCACTTTTCGCACATGTGTTGGTGCAGGAAACCACTTTTGCACTTGTATTATTGTGGAAAAAACACTTTTTGCACTTGTGATAGTGTTGAAAAACCACTTTTCGCACTTGTGTTAGTGTTGAAAAACCACTTTTCGCACTTGTGTTAGTGTTGAAAAACCACTTTTCGCACTTGTGTTGGTGCAGGAAACCACTTTTGCACTTGTATTAGTGTGGAAAAACCACTTTTCGCACTTGTGTTAGTGTTGAAAAACCACTTTTCGCACTTGTGTTAGTGTTGAAAAACCACTTTTTGCACTTGTGTTGGTGCAGGAAACCACTTTTGCACTTGTATTAGTGTGGAAAAAACACTTTTTGCACTTGTGATAGTGTTGAAAAACCACTTTTCGCACTTGTGTTAGTGTTGAAAAACCACTTTTCGCACTTGTGTTAGTGTTGAAAAACCACTTTTCGCACTTGTGTTAGTGTTGAAAAACCACTTTTCGCACTTGTGTTGGTGCAGGAAACCACTTTTGCACTTGTATTAGTGTGGAAAAAACACTTTTCGCACTTGTGTTAGTGTTGAAAAACCACTTTTCGCACTTGTGTTAGTGTTGAAAAACCACTTTTCGCACTTGTGTTAGTGTTGAAAAAACACTTTTCGCACTTGTGTTGGTGCAGGAAACCACTTTTGCACTTGTATTAGTGTGGAAAAACCACTTTTCGCACTTGTGTTAGTGTTGAAAAGCCACTTTTTGCACTTGTGTTAGTGTGGAAAAACACTTTTTGCACTTGTGTTGGAGCAGCAAACCACTTTTGCACTTGTATTAGTGTGGAAAAACCACTTTTCGCACTTGTGTTAGTGTTGAAAAACCACTTTTCGCACTTGTGTTAGTGTTGAAAAACCACTTTTTGCACTTGTGTTGGAGCAGGAAACCACTTTTGCACTTGTATTAGTGTGGAAAAACACTTTTTGCACTTGTGATAGTGTTGAAAAACCACTTTTCGCACTTGTGTTAGTGTTGAAAAACCACTTTTTGCACTTGTGTTGGTGCAGGAAACCACTTTTGCACTTGTATTAGTGTGGATAAAACACTTTTTGCACTTGTGATAGTGTTGAAAAACCACTTTTCGCACTTGTGTTAGTGTTGAAAAACCACTTTTCACACTTG
Source organism: Myxine glutinosa (assembly GCF_964187855.1). NCBI lineage: Eukaryota > Metazoa > Chordata > Myxini > Myxiniformes > Myxinidae > Myxine > Myxine glutinosa. The sequence goes on from NW_027616530.1 coordinate 237,239, forward strand.
TGTTAGTGTTGAAAAACCACTTTTCGCAATTGTGTTGGTGCAGGAAACCACTTTTGCACTTGTATTAGTGTGGGAAAAACACTTTTCGCACTTGTGTTAGTGTAGAAAAACCACTTTTCGCACTTGTGTTAGTGTTGAAAAACCACTTTTCGCACTTGTGTTAGTGTTGAAAAACCACTTTTCGCACTTGTGTTGGTGCAGGAAACCACTTTTGCACTTGTATGAGTGTGGAAAAAACACTTTTTGCACTTGTGATAGTGTTGAAAAACCACTTTTCGCACTTGTGTTAGTGTTGAAAAACCACTTTTCGCACTTGTGTTGGTGCAGGAAACCACTTTTGCACTTGTATTAGTGTGGAAAAACCACTTTTCGCACTTGTGTTAGTGTTGAAAAACCACTTTTCGCACTTATGTTAGTGTTGAAAAACCACTTTTCGCACTTGTGTTAGTGTTGAAAAAACAATTTTCGCACTTGTGTTGGTGCAGGAAACCACTTTTGCACTTGTATTAGTGTGGAAAAAACACTTTTCGCACTTGTGTTAGTGTTGAAAAACCACTTTTCACACTTGTGTTAGTGTTGAAAAACCACTTTTCGCACTTGTGTTAGTGTTGAAAAAACACTTTTTGCACTTGTGTTAGTGTTGAAAAACCACTTTTCGCACTTGTGTTGGTGCAGGAAACCACTTTTGCACTTGTATTAGTGTGGAAAAAACACTTTTCGCACTTGTGTTAGTGTTGAAAAAACACTTTTTGCACTTGTGTTAGTGTTGAAAAACCACTTTTCGCACTTGTGTTGGTGCAGGAAACCACTTTTGCACTTGTATTAGTGTGGAAAAAACACTTTTCGCACTTGTGTTAGTGTTGAAAAAACACTTTTCGCACTTGTGTTAGTGTTGAAAAACTACTTTTCGCACTTGTGTTGGTGCAGGAAACCACTTTTGCACTTGTATTAGTGTGGAAAAAACACTTTTTGCACTTGTGTTAGTGTTGAAAAACCACTTTTCGCACTTGTGTTAGTGTTGAAAAACCACTTTTCGCACTTGTGTTGGTGCAGGAAATCACTTTTGCACTTGTATTAGTGTGGAAAAAACACTTTTTACACTTGTGATAGTGTTGAAAAACCACTTTTCGCACTTGTGTTAGTGTTGAAAAACCACTTTTTGCACTTGTGTTGGTGCAGGAAACCACTTATCGCACTTGTGTTAGTGTGGAAAAAACACTTTTTGCACTTGTGTTAGTGTTGAAAAGCCACTTTTCGCACTTGTGTTAGTGTTGTAAAACCACTTTTCACACTTGTGTTGGTGCAGGAAACCACTTTTCCACTTGTATTAGTGTGGAAAAACCACTTTTCGCACTTGTGTTAGTGTTGAAAAGCCACTTTTCGCACTTGTGTTAGTGTTGTAAAACCACTTTTCGCACTTGTGTTGGTGCAGGAAACCACTTTTGCACTTGTATTATTGTGGAAAAACCACTTTTCGCACTTGTGTTAGTGTTGAAAAACCACTTTTCGCACTTGTGTTAGTGTTGAAAAACCAATTTTCGCACTTGTGTTAGTGTTAAAAAACCACTTTTCGCACTTGTGTTGGTGCAGGAAACCACTTTTGCACTTGTATTAGTGTGGAAAAAACACTTTTCGCACTTGTGTTAATGTTGAAAAACCACTTTTCGCACTTGTGTTAGTGTTGAAAAACCACTTTTCGCACTTGTGTTAGTGTTGAAAAACCACTTTTCGCACTTGTGTTGGTGCAGGAAACCACTTTTGCACTTGTATTAGTGTGGAAAAAACACTTTTTGCACTTGTGATAGTGTTGAAAAACCACTTTTCGCACTTGTGTTAGTGTTGAAAAGCCACTTTTCGCACTTGTGTTGGTGCAGGAAACCACTTTTACACTTGTATTAGTGTGGAAAAACCACTTTTCGCACTTGTGTTAGTGTGGAAAAACCACTTTTCGCACTTGTGTTAGTGTTGAAAAACCACTTTTCGCACTTGTGTTAGTGTTGAAAAACCACTTTTCGCACTTGTGTTGGTGCAGGAAACCACTTTTGCACTTGTATTAGTGTGGAAAAAACACTTTTCGCACTTGTGTTAGTGTTGAAAAACCACTTTTCGCACTTGTGTTAGTGTTGAAAAACCACTTTTCGCACTTGTGTTGGTGCAGGAAACCACTTTTGCACTTGTATTAGTGTGGAAAAAACACTTTTCGCACTTGTGTTAGTGTTGAAAAACCACTTTTCGCACTTGTGTTGGTGCAGGAAACCACTTTTGCACTTGTATTAGTGTGGAAAAACCACTTTTCGCACTTGTGTTAGTGTTGAAAAACCACTTTTCGCACTTGTGTTAGTGTTGAAAAACCACTTTTCGCAATTGTGTTGGTGCAGGAAACCAGTTTTGCACTTGTATTAGTGTGGAAAAAACACTTTTTGCACTTGTAATAGTGTTGAAAAACCACATTTCGCACTTGTGTTAGTGTTGAAAATCCACTTTTCGCACTTGTGTTGGTGCAGGAAACCACTTTTGCACTTGTATTAGTGTGGAAAAACCACTTATCGCACTTGTGTTAGTGTTGAAAAACCACTTTTCGCACTTGTGTTAGTGTTGAAAAACCACTTTTCGCACTTGTGTTGGTGCAGGAAACCACTTTTGCACTTATATTAGTGTGGAAAAAACACTTTTTGCACTTGTGATAGTGTTGAAAAACCACTTGTTGCACTTGTGTTAGTGTTGAAAAACCACTTTTCGCACTTGTGTTAGTGTTGAAAAACCACTTTTCGCACTTGTGTTAGTGTTGATAAACCACTTTTCGCACTTGTGTTAGTGTTGAAAAACCACTTTTTGCACTTGTGTTGGAGCAGGAAACCACTTTTGCACTTGTATTAGTGTGGAAAAACCACTTTTCGCACTTGTGTCAGTGTTGAAAAACCACTTTTCGCACTTGTGTCAGTGTTGAAAAACCACTTTTCGCACTTGTGTTAGTGTTGAAAAACCACTTTTCGCACTTGTGTTAGTGTTGAAAAACCACTTTTCGCACTTGTGTTAGTGTTGAAAAACCACTTTTCGCACTTGTGTTGGTGCAGGAAACCACTTTTGCACTTGTATTAGTGTGGAAAAAACACTTTTTGTACTTGTGATAGTGTTGAAAAACCACTTTTCGCACTTGTGTTAGTGTTGAAAAACCACTTTTCGCACTTGTGTTGGTGCAGGAAACCACTTTTCGCACTTGTGTTAATGTTGAAAAACCACTTTTCGCACTTGTGTTAGTGTTGAAAAACCACTTTTCGCACTTGTGTTAGTGTTGAAAAACCACTTTTCGCACTTGTGTTGGTGCAGGAAACCACTTTTGCACTTGTATTAGTGTGGAAAAAACACTTTTCGCTCTTGTGTTAGTGTTGAAAAACCACTTTTCGCACTTGTGTTAGTGTTGAAAAACCACTTTTCGCACTTGTGTTAGTGTTGAAAAACCACTTTTCGCACTTGTGTTGGTGCAGGAAACCACTTTTGCACTTGTATTAGTGTGGAAAAACCACTTTTCGCACTTGTGTTAGTGTTGAAAAACCACTTTTCGCACTTGTGTTAGTGTTGAAAAACCACTTTTCGCACATGTGTTGGTGCAGGAAACCACTTTTGCACTTGTATTAGTGTGGAAAAAACACTTTTTGCACTTGTGATAGTGTTGAAAAACCACTTTTCGCACTTGTGTTAGTGTTGAAAAACCACTTTTCGCACTTGTGATAGTGTTGAAAAACCACTTTTCGCACTTGTGTTAGTGTTGAAAAAACACTTTTCGCACTTCTGTTAGTGTTGAAAAACCACTTTTCGCACTTGTGTTAGTGTTGAAAAACCACTTTTCGCACTTGTGTTAGTGTTGAAAAACCACTTTTCGCACTTGTGTTGGTGCAGGAAACCACTTTTGCACTTGTATTAGTGTGGAAAAAACACTTTTGCACTTTTGATAGTGTTGAAAAACCACTTTTCACACTTGTGTTGGTGCAGGAAACCACTATTGCACTTGTATTAGTGTGGAAAAACCACTTTTCGCACTTGTGTTAGTGTTGGAAAACCACTTTTCGTACTTGTGTTAGTGTTGAAAAACCACTTTTCGCACATGTGTTGGTGCAGGAAACCACTTTTGCACTTGTATTATTGTGGAAAAAACACTTTTTGCACTTGTGATAGTGTTGAAAAACCACTTTTCGCACTTGTGTTAGTGTTGAAAAACCACTTTTCGCACTTGTGTTAGTGTTGAAAAACCACTTTTCGCACTTGTGTTGGTGCAGGAAACCACCTTTGCACTTGTATTAGTGTGGAAAAAACACTTTTTGCACTTGTGATAGTGTTAAAAAACCACTTTTCGCACTTGTGTTAGTGTTGAAAAACCACTTTTCGCACTTGTGTTGGTGCAGGAAACCACTTTTGCACTTGTATTAGTGTGGAAAAACCACTTTTCGCACTTGTGTTAGTGTTGAAAAACCACTTTTCGCACTTGTGTTAGTGTTGAAAAACCACTTTTTGCACTTGTGTTGGAGCAGGAAACCACTTTTGCACTTGTATTAGTGTGGAAAAACACTTTTTGCACTTGTGATAGTGTTGAAAAACCACTTTCGCACTTGTGTTAGTGTTGAAAAACCACTTTTTGCACTTGTGTTGGTGCAGGAAACCACTTTTGCACTTGTATTAGTGTGGAAAAACCACTTTTCGCACTTGTGTTAGTGTTGAAAAACCACTTTTCTCATTTATGTTAGTGTTGAAAAACCACTTTTCGCACTTGTGTTAGTGTTGAAAAAACACTTTTCGCACTTGTGTTGGTGCAGGAAACCACTTTTGCACTTGTATTAGTGTGGAAAAAACACTCTTCGCACTTGTGTTAGTGTTGAAAAACCACTTTTCGCACTTGTGTTAGTGTTGAAAAACCACTTTTCGCACTTGTGTTAGTGTTGAAAAAACACTTTTTGCACTTGTGTTAGTGTTGAAAAACCACTTTTTGCATTTGTGTTGGTGCAGGAAACCACTTTTGCACTTGTATTAGTGTGGAAAAAACACTTTTCGCACTTGTGTTAGTGTTGAAAAAACACTTTTCGCACTTGTGTTAGTGTTGAAAAACTACTTTTCGCACTTGTGTTGGTGCAGGAAACCACTTTTGCACTTGTATTAGTGTGGAAAAAACACTTTTTGCACTTGTGTTAGTGTTGAAAAACCACTTTTCACACTTGTGTTAGTGTTGAAAAACCACTTTTCGCACTTGTGTTGGTGCAGGAAATCACTTTTGCACTTGTATTAGTGTGGAAAAAACACTTTTTGCACTTGTGATAGTGTTGAAAAACCACTTTTCGCACTTGTGTTAGTGTTGAAAAACCACTTTTCGCACTTGTGTTGGTGCAGGAAACCACTTATCGCACTTGTGTTAGTGTGGAAAAAACACTTTTTGCACTTGTGTTAGTGTTGAAAAGCCACTTTTCGCACTTGTGTTAGTGTTGTAAAACCACTTTTCACACTTGTGTTGGTGCAGGAAACCACTTTTCCACTTGTATTAGTGTGGAAAAACCACTTTTCGCACTTGTGTTAGTGTTGAAAAGCCACTTTTCGCACTTGTGTTAGTGTTGTAAAACCACTTTTCGCACTTGTGTTGGTGCAGGAAACCACCTTTGCACTTGTATTAGTGTGGAAAAAACACTTTTTGCACTTGTGATAGTGTTAAAAAACCACTTTTCGCACTTGTGTTAGTGTTGAAAAACCACTTTTCGCACTTGTGTTGGTGCAGGAAACCACTTTTGCACTTGTATTAGTGTGGAAAAACCACTTTTCGCACTTGTGTTAGTGTTGAAAAACCACTTTTCGCACTTGTGTTAGTGTTGAAAAACCACTTTTTGCACTTGTGTTGGAGCAGGAAACCACTTTTGCACTTGTATTAGTGTGGAAAAACACTTTTTGCACTTGTGATAGTGTTGAAAAACCACTTTCGCACTTGTGTTAGTGTTGAAAAACCACTTTTTGCACTTGTGTTGGTGCAGGAAACCACTTTTGCACTTGTATTAGTGTGGAAAAACCACTTTTCGCACTTGTGTTAGTGTTGAAAAACCACTTTTCTCATTTATGTTAGTGTTGAAAAACCACTTTTCGCACTTGTGTTAGTGTTGAAAAAACACTTTTCGCACTTGTGTTGGTGCAGGAAACCACTTTTGCACTTGTATTAGTGTGGAAAAAACACTCTTCGCACTTGTGTTAGTGTTGAAAAACCACTTTTCGCACTTGTGTTAGTGTTGAAAAACCACTTTTCGCACTTGTGTTAGTGTTGAAAAAACACTTTTTGCACTTGTGTTAGTGTTGAAAAACCACTTTTTGCATTTGTGTTGGTGCAGGAAACCACTTTTGCACTTGTATTAGTGTGGAAAAAACACTTTTCGCACTTGTGTTAGTGTTGAAAAAACACTTTTCGCACTTGTGTTAGTGTTGAAAAACTACTTTTCGCACTTGTGTTGGTGCAGGAAACCACTTTTGCACTTGTATTAGTGTGGAAAAAACACTTTTTGCACTTGTGTTAGTGTTGAAAAACCACTTTTCACACTTGTGTTAGTGTTGAAAAACCACTTTTCGCACTTGTGTTGGTGCAGGAAATCACTTTTGCACTTGTATTAGTGTGGAAAAAACACTTTTTGCACTTGTGATAGTGTTGAAAAACCACTTTTCGCACTTGTGTTAGTGTTGAAAAACCACTTTTCGCACTTGTGTTGGTGCAGGAAACCACTTATCGCACTTGTGTTAGTGTGGAAAAAACACTTTTTGCACTTGTGTTAGTGTTGAAAAGCCACTTTTCGCACTTGTGTTAGTGTTGTAAAACCACTTTTCACACTTGTGTTGGTGCAGGAAACCACTTTTCCACTTGTATTAGTGTGGAAAAACCACTTTTCGCACTTGTGTTAGTGTTGAAAAGCCACTTTTCGCACTTGTGTTAGTGTTGTAAAACCACTTTTCGCACTTGTGTTGGTGCAGGAAACCACTTTTGCACTTGTATTAGTGTGGAAAAAACACTTTTCGCACTTGTGTTAGTGTTGAAAAAACACTTTTCGCACTTGTGTTAGTGTTGAAAAACCACTTTTCACACTTGTGTTAGTGTTGAAAAACCACTTTTCGCAATTGTGTTGGTGCAGGAAACCACTTTTGCACTTGTATTAGTGTGGGAAAAACACTTTTCGCACTTGTGTTAGTGTAGAAAAACCACTTTTCGCACTTGTGTTAGTGTTGAAAAACCACTTTTCGCACTTGTGTTAGTGTTGAAAAACCACTTTTCGCACTTGTGTTGGTGCAGGAAACCACTTTTGCACTTGTATGAGTGTGGAAAAAACACTTTTTGCACTTGTGATAGTGTTGAAAAACCACTTTTCGCACTTGTGTTAGTGTTGAAAAACCACTTTTCGCACTTGTGTTGGTGCAGGAAACCACTTTTGCACTTGTATTAGTGTGGAAAAACCACTTTTCGCACTTGTGTTAGTGTTGAAAAACCACTTTTCGCACTTATGTTAGTGTTGAAAAACCACTTTTCGCACTTGTGTTAGTGTTGAAAAAACAATTTTCGCACTTGTGTTGGTGCAGGAAACCACTTTTGCACTTGTATTAGTGTGGAAAAAACACTTTTCGCACTTGTGTTAGTGTTGAAAAACCACTTTTCACACTTGTGTTAGTGTTGAAAAACCACTTTTCGCACTTGTGTTAGTGTTGAAAAAACACTTTTTGCACTTGTGTTAGTGTTGAAAAACCACTTTTCGCACTTGTGTTGGTGCAGGAAACCACTTTTGCACTTGTATTAGTGTGGAAAAAACACTTTTCGCACTTGTGTTAGTGTTGAAAAAACACTTTTTGCACTTGTGTTAGTGTTGAAAATCCACTTTTCGCACTTGTGTTGGTGCAGGAAACCACTTTTGCACTTGTATTAGTGTGGAAAAAACACTTTTCGCACTTGTGTTAGTGTTGAAAAAACACTTTTCGCACTTGTGTTAGTGTTGAAAAACTACTTTTCGCACTTGTGTTGGTGCAGGAAACCACTTTTGCACTTGTATTAGTGTGGAAAAAACACTTTTTGCACTTGTGTTAGTGTTGAAAAACCACTTTTCGCACTTGTGTTAGTGTTGAAAAACCACTTTTCGCACTTGTGTTGGTGCAGGAAATCACTTTTGCACTTGTATTAGTGTGGAAAAAACACTTTTTACACTTGTGATAGTGTTGAAAAACCACTTTTCGCACTTGTGTTAGTGTTGAAAAACCACTTTTTGCACTTGTGTTGGTGCAGGAAACCACTTATCGCACTTGTGTTAGTGTGGAAAAAACACTTTTTGCACTTGTGTTAGTGTTGAAAAGCCACTTTTCGCACTTGTGTTAGTGTTGTAAAACCACTTTTCACACTTGTGTTGGTGCAGGAAACCACTTTTCCACTTGTATTAGTGTGGAAAAACCACTTTTCGCACTTGTGTTAGTGTTGAAAAGCCACTTTTCGCACTTGTGTTAGTGTTGTAAAACCACTTTTCGCACTTGTGTTGGTGCAGGAAACCACTTTTGCACTTGTATTATTGTGGAAAAACCACTTTTCGCACTTGTGTTAGTGTTGAAAAACCACTTTTCGCACTTGTGTTAGTGTTGAAAAACCAATTTTCGCACTTGTGTTAGTGTTAAAAAACCACTTTTCGCACTTGTGTTGGTGCAGGAAACCACTTTTGCACTTGTATTAGTGTGGAAAAAACACTTTTCGCACTTGTGTTAATGTTGAAAAACCACTTTTCGCACTTGTGTTAGTGTTGAAAAACCACTTTTCGCACTTGTGTTAGTGTTGAAAAACCACTTTTCGCACTTGTGTTGGTGCAGGAAACCACTTTTGCACTTGTATTAGTGTGGAAAAAACACTTTTTGCACTTGTGATAGTGTTGAAAAACCACTTTTCGCACTTGTGTTAGTGTTGAAAAGCCACTTTTCGCACTTGTGTTGGTGCAGGAAACCACTTTTACACTTGTATTAGTGTGGAAAAACCACTTTTCGCACTTGTGTTAGTGTGGAAAAACCACTTTTCGCACTTGTGTTAGTGTTGAAAAAACACTTTTCGCACTTGTGTTAGTGTTGAAAAACCACTTTTCGCACTTGTGTTGGTGCAGAAAACCACTTTTGCACTTGTATTAGTGTGGAAAAAACACTTTTCGCACTTGTGTTAGTGTTGAAAAACCACTTTTCGCACTTGTGTTAGTGTTGAAAAACCACTTTTCGCACTTGTGTTGGTGCAGGAAACCACTTTTGCACTTGTATTAGTGTGGAAAAAACACTTTTCGCACTTGTGTTAGTGTTGAAAAACCACTTTTCGCACTTGTGTTGGTGCAGGAAACCACTTTTGCACTTGTATTAGTGTGGAAAAACCACTTTTCGCACTTGTGTTAGTGTTGAAAAACCACTTTTCGCAATTGTGTTGGTGCAGGAAACCAGTTTTGCACTTGTATTAGTGTGGAAAAAACACTTTTTGCACTTGTAATAGTGTTGAAAAACCACATTTCGCACTTGTGTTAGTGTTGAAAATCCACTTTTCGCACTTGTGTTGGTGCAGGAAACCACTTTTGCACTTGTATTAGTGTGGAAAAACCACTTATCGCACTTGTGTTAGTGTTGAAAAACCACTTTTCGCACTTGTGTTAGTGTTGAAAAACCACTTTTCGCACTTGTGTTGGTGCAGGAAACCACTTTTGCACTTATATTAGTGTGGAAAAAACACTTTTTGCACTTGTGATAGTGTTGAAAAACCACTTGTTGCACTTGTGTTAGTGTTGAAAAACCACTTTTCGCACTTGTGTTAGTGTTGAAAAACCACTTTTCGCACTTGTGTTAGTGTTGATAAACCACTTTTCGCACTTGTGTTAGTGTTGAAAAACCACTTTTTGCACTTGTGTTGGAGCAGGAAACCACTTTTGCACTTGTATTAGTGTGGAAAAACCACTTTTCGCACTTGTGTCAGTGTTGAAAAACCACTTTTCGCACTTGTGTCAGTGTTGAAAAACCACTTTTCGCACTTGTGTTAGTGTTGAAAAACCACTTTTCGCACTTGTGTTAGTGTTGAAAAACCACTTTTCGCACTTGTGTTAGTGTTGAAAAACCACTTTTCGCACTTGTGTTGGTGCAGGAAACCACTTTTGCACTTGTATTAGTGTGGAAAAAACACTTTTTGTACTTGTGATAGTGTTGAAAAACCACTTTTCGCACTTGTGTTAGTGTTGAAAAACCACTTTTCGCACTTGTGTTGGTGCAGGAAACCACTTTTCGCACTTGTGTTAATGTTGAAAAACCACTTTTCGCACTTGTGTTAGTGTTGAAAAACCACTTTTCGCACTTGTGTTAGTGTTGAAAAACCACTTTTCGCACTTGTGTTGGTGCAGGAAACCACTTTTGCACTTGTATTAGTGTGGAAAAAACACTTTTCGCTCTTGTGTTAGTGTTGAAAAACCACTTTTCGCACTTGTGTTAGTGTTGAAAAACCACTTTTCGCACTTGTGTTAGTGTTGAAAAACCACTTTTCGCACTTGTGTTGGTGCAGGAAACCACTTTTGCACTTGTATTAGTGTGGAAAAACCACTTTTCGCACTTGTGTTAGTGTTGAAAAACCACTTTTCGCACTTGTGTTAGTGTTGAAAAACCACTTTTCGCACATGTGTTGGTGCAGGAAACCACTTTTGCACTTGTATTAGTGTGGAAAAAACACTTTTTGCACTTGTGATAGTGTTGAAAAACCACTTTTCGCACTTGTGTTAGTGTTGAAAAACCACTTTTCGCACTTGTGATAGTGTTGAAAAACCACTTTTCGCACTTGTGTTAGTGTTGAAAAACCACTTTTCGCACTTGTGTTAGTGTTGAAAAACCACTTTTCGCACTTGTGTTGGTGCAGGAAACCACTTTTGCACTTGTATTAGTGTGGAAAAAACACTTTTGCACTTTTGATAGTGTTGAAAAACCACTTTTCACACTTGTGTTGGTGCAGGAAACCACTATTGCACTTGTATTAGTGTGGAAAAACCACTTTTCGCACTTGTGTTAGTGTTGGAAAACCACTTTTCGTACTTGTGTTAGTGTTGAAAAACCACTTTTCGCACATGTGTTGGTGCAGGAAACCACTTTTGCACTTGTATTATTGTGGAAAAAACACTTTTTGCACTTGTGATAGTGTTGAAAAACCACTTTTCGCACTTGTGTTAGTGTTGAAAAACCACTTTTCGCACTTGTGTTAGTGTTGAAAAACCACTTTTCGCACTTGTGTTGGTGCAGGAAACCACCTTTGCACTTGTATTAGTGTGGAAAAAACACTTTTTGCACTTGTGATAGTGTTAAAAAACCACTTTTCGCACTTGTGTTAGTGTTGAAAAACCACTTTTCGCACTTGTGTTGGTGCAGGAAACCACTTTTGCACTTGTATTAGTGTGGAAAAACCACTTTTCGCACTTGTGTTAGTGTTGAAAAACCACTTTTCGCACTTGTGTTAGTGTTGAAAAACCACTTTTTGCACTTGTGTTGGAGCAGGAAACCACTTTTGCACTTGTATTAGTGTGGAAAAACACTTTTTGCACTTGTGATAGTGTTGAAAAACCACTTTCGCACTTGTGTTAGTGTTGAAAAACCACTTTTTGCACTTGTGTTGGTGCAGGAAACCAACTTTGCACTTGTATTAGTGTGGAAAAACCACTTTTCGCACTTGTGTTAGTGTTGAAAAACCACTTTTCTCATTTATGTTAGTGTTGAAAAACCACTTTTCGCACTTGTGTTAGTGTTGAAAAAACACTTTTCGCACTTGTGTTGGTGCAGGAAACCACTTTTGCACTTGTATTAGTGTGGAAAAAACACTCTTCGCACTTGTGTTAGTGTTGAAAAACCACTTTTCGCACTTGTGTTAGTGTTGAAAAACCACTTTTCGCACTTGTGTTAGTGTTGAAAAAACACTTTTTGCACTTGTGTTAGTGTTGAAAAACCACTTTTTGCATTTGTGTTGGTGCAGGAAACCACTTTTGCACTTGTATTAGTGTGGAAAAAACACTTTTCGCACTTGTGTTAGTGTTGAAAAAACACTTTTCGCACTTGTGTTAGTGTTGAAAAACTACTTTTCGCACTTGTGTTGGTGCAGGAAACCACTTTTGCACTTGTATTAGTGTGGAAAAAACACTTTTTGCACTTGTGTTAGTGTTGAAAAACCACTTTTCACACTTGTGTTAGTGTTGAAAAACCACTTTTCGCACTTGTGTTGGTGCAGGAAATCACTTTTGCACTTGTATTAGTGTGGAAAAAACACTTTTTGCACTTGTGATAGTGTTGAAAAACCACTTTTCGCACTTGTGTTAGTGTTGAAAAACCACTTTTCGCACTTGTGTTGGTGCAGGAAACCACTTATCGCACTTGTGTTAGTGTGGAAAAAACACTTTTTGCACTTGTGTTAGTGTTGAAAAGCCACTTTTCGCACTTGTGTTAGTGTTGTAAAACCACTTTTCACACTTGTGTTGGTGCAGGAAACCACTTTTCCACTTGTATTAGTGTGGAAAAACCACTTTTCGCACTTGTGTTAGTGTTGAAAAGCCACTTTTCGCACTTGTGTTAGTGTTGTAAAACCACTTTTCGCACTTGTGTTGGTGCAGGAAACCACCTTTGCACTTGTATTAGTGTGGAAAAAACACTTTTTGCACTTGTGATAGTGTTAAAAAACCACTTTTCGCACTTGTGTTAGTGTTGAAAAACCACTTTTCGCACTTGTGTTGGTGCAGGAAACCACTTTTGCACTTGTATTAGTGTGGAAAAACCACTTTTCGCACTTGTGTTAGTGTTGAAAAACCACTTTTCGCACTTGTGTTAGTGTTGAAAAACCACTTTTTGCACTTGTGTTGGAGCAGGAAACCACTTTTGCACTTGTATTAGTGTGGAAAAACACTTTTTGCACTTGTGATAGTGTTGAAAAACCACTTTCGCACTTGTGTTAGTGTTGAAAAACCACTTTTTGCACTTGTGTTGGTGCAGGAAACCACTTTTGCACTTGTATTAGTGTGGAAAAACCACTTTTCGCACTTGTGTTAGTGTTGAAAAACCACTTTTCTCATTTATGTTAGTGTTGAAAAACCACTTTTCGCACTTGTGTTAGTGTTGAAAAAACACTTTTCGCACTTGTGTTGGTGCAGGAAACCACTTTTGCACTTGTATTAGTGTGGAAAAAACACTCTTCGCACTTGTGTTAGTGTTGAAAAACCACTTTTCGCACTTGTGTTAGTGTTGAAAAACCACTTTTCGCACTTGTGTTAGTGTTGAAAAAACACTTTTTGCACTTGTGTTAGTGTTGAAAAACCACTTTTTGCATTTGTGTTGGTGCAGGAAACCACTTTTGCACTTGTATTAGTGTGGAAAAAACACTTTTCGCACTTGTGTTAGTGTTGAAAAAACACTTTTCGCACTTGTGTTAGTGTTGAAAAACTACTTTTCGCACTTGTGTTGGTGCAGGAAACCACTTTTGCACTTGTATTAGTGTGGAAAAAACACTTTTTGCACTTGTGTTAGTGTTGAAAAACCACTTTTCACACTTGTGTTAGTGTTGAAAAACCACTTTTCGCACTTGTGTTGGTGCAGGAAATCACTTTTGCACTTGTATTAGTGTGGAAAAAACACTTTTTGCACTTGTGATAGTGTTGAAAAACCACTTTTCGCACTTGTGTTAGTGTTGAAAAACCACTTTTCGCACTTGTGTTGGTGCAGGAAACCACTTATCGCACTTGTGTTAGTGTGGAAAAAACACTTTTTGCACTTGTGTTAGTGTTGAAAAGCCACTTTTCGCACTTGTGTTAGTGTTGTAAAACCACTTTTCACACTTGTGTTGGTGCAGGAAACCACTTTTCCACTTGTATTAGTGTGGAAAAACCACTTTTCGCACTTGTGTTAGTGTTGAAAAGCCACTTTTCGCACTTGTGTTAGTGTTGTAAAACCACTTTTCGCACTTGTGTTGGTGCAGGAAACCACTTTTGCACTTGTGTTGGTGCAGGAAACCACTTTTCCACTTGTATTAGTGTGGAAAAACCACTTTTCGCACTTGTGTTAGTGTTGAAAAGCCACTTTTCGCACTTGTGTTAGTGTTGTAAAACCACTTTTCGCACTTGTGTTGGTGCAGGAAACCACTTTTGCACTTGTGTTAGTGTTGAAAAACCACTTTTCGCACATGTGTTGGTGCAGGAAACCACTTTTGCACTTGTATTATTGTGGAAAAAACACTTTTTGCACTTGTGTTAGTGTTGAAAAACCACTTTTCACACTTGTGTTGGTGCAGGAAACCACTATTGCACTTGTATTAGTGTGGAAAAACCACTTTTCGCACTTGTGTTAGTGTTGGAAAACCACTTTTCGTACTTGTGTTAGTGTTGAAAAACCACTTTTCGCACATGTGTTGGTGCAGGAAACCACTTTTGCACTTGTATTATTGTGGAAAAAACACTTTTTGCACTTGTGATAGTGTTGAAAAACGACTTTTCGCACTTGTGTTAGTGTTGAAAAACCACTTTTCGCACTTGTGTTAGTGTTGAAAAACCACTTTTCACACTTGTGTTGGTGCAGGAAACCACCTTTGCACTTGTATTAGTGTGGAAAAAACACTTTTTGCACTTGTGATAGTGTTAAAAAACCACTTTTCGCACTTGTGTTAGTGTTGAAAAACCACTTTTCGCACTTGTGTTGGTGCAGGAAACCACTTTTGCACTTGTATTAGTGTGGAAAAACCACTTTTCGCACTTGTGTTAGTGTTGAAAAACCACTTTTCGCACTTGTGTTAGTGTTGAAAAACCACTTTTTGCACTTGTGTTGGAGCAGGAAACCACTTTTGCACTTGTATTAGTGTGGAAAAACACTTTTTGCACTTGTGATAGTGTTGAAAAACCACTTTTCGCACTTGTGTTAGTGTTGAAAAACCACTTTTTGCACTTGTGTTGGTGCAGGAAACCACTTTTGCACTTGTATTAGTGTGGAAAAAACACTTTTTGCACTTGTGATAGTGTTGAAAAACCACTTTTCGCACTTGTGTTAGTGTTGAAAAACCACTTTTCGCACTTGTGTTAGTGTTGAAAAACCACTTTTCGCACTTGTGTTGGTGCAGGAAACCACTTTTGCACTTGTATTAGTGTGGAAAAAACACTTTTCACACTTGTGTTAATGTTGAAAAACCACTTTTCGCACTTGTGTTAGTGTTGAAAAACCACTTTTCGCACTTGTGTTAGTGTTGAAAAACCACTTTTCGCACTTGTGTTGGTGCAGGAAACCACTTTTGCACTTGTATTAGTGTGGAAAAAACACTTTTTGCACTTGTGATAGTGTTGAAAAACCACTTTTCGCACTTGTGTTAGTGTTGAAAAACCACTTTTCGCACTTGTGTTGGTGCAGGAAACCACTTTTGCACTTGTATTAGTGTGGAAAAAACACTTTTCGCACTTGTGTTAGTGTTGAAAAACCACTTTTCGCACTTGTGTTAGTGTTGAAAAACCACTTTTCGCACTTGTGTTGGTGCAGGAAACCACTTTTGCACTTGTATTAGTGTGGCAAAAACACTTTTCGCACTTGTGTTAGTGTTGAAAAACCACTTTTCGCACTTGTGTTAGTGTTCAAAAACCACTTTTCGCACTTGTGTTGGTGCAGGAAACCACTTTTGCACTTGTATTAGTGTGGAAAAACCACTTTTCGCACTTGTGTTAGTGTTGAAAAACCACTTTTCGCACTTGTGTTAGTGTTGAAAAACCACTTTTCGCAATTGTGTTGGTGCAGGAAACAGTTTTGCACTTGTATTAGTGTGGGAAAAACACTTTTTGCACTTGTAATAGTGTTGAAAAACCACTTTTCGCACTTGTGTTAGTGTTGAAAATCCACTTTTCGCACTTGTGTTGGTGCAGGAAACCACTTTTGCACTTGTATTAGTGTGGAAAAACCACTTTTCGCACTTGTATTAGTGTGGAAAAAACACTTTTTGCACTTGTGATAGTGTTGAAAAACCACTTTTCGCACTTGTGTTAGTGTTGAAAAACCACTTTTCGCACTTGTGTTAGTGTTGAAAAACCACTTTTCGCACTTGTGTTAGTGTTGATAAACCACTTTTCGCACTTGTGTTAGTGTTGAAAAACCACTTTTTGCACTTGTGTTGGAGCAGGAAACCACTTTTGCACTTGTATTACTGTGGCAAAACCACTTTTCGCACTTGTGTCAGTGTTGAAAAACCACTTTTCGCACTTGTGTTAGTGTTGAAAAACCACTTTTCGCACTTCTGTTAGTGTTGAAAAACCACTTTTCGCACTTGTGTTGGTGCAGGAAACCACTTTTGCACTTGTATTAGTGTGGAAAAAACACTTTTCGCACTTGTGTTAATGTTGAAAAACCACTTTTCGCACTTGTGTTAGTGTTGAAAAACCACTTTTCGCACTTGTGTTAGTGTTGAAAAACCACTTTTCGCACTTGTGTTGGTGCAGGAAACCACTTTGCACTTGTATTAGTGTGGAAAAAACACTTTTTGTACTTGTGATAGTGTTGAAAAACCACTTTTTGCACTTGTGTTAGTGTTGAAAAACCACTTTTCGCACTTGTGTTGGTGCAGGAAACCACTTTTGCACTTGTATTAGTGTGGAAAAAACACTTTTCGCACTTGTGTTAGTGTTGAAAAACCACTTTTCGCACTTGTGTTAGTGTTGAAAAACCACTTTTCGCACATGTGTTGGTGCAGGAAACCACTTTTGCACTTGTATTATTGTGGAAAAAACACTTTTTGCACTTGTGTTAGTGTTGAAAAACCACTTTTCACACTTGTGTTGGTGCAGGAAACCACTATTGCACTTGTATTAGTGTGGAAAAAACACTTTTTGCACTTTTGATAGTGTTGAAAAACCACTTTTCACACTTGTGTTGGTGCAGGAAACCACTATTGCACTTGTATTAGTGTGGAAAAACCACTTTTCGCACTTGTGTTAGTGTTGGAAAACCACTTTTCGCACTTGTGTTAGTGTTGAAAAACCACTTTTCGCACATGTGTTGGTGCAGGAAACCACTTTTGCACTTGTATTATTGTGGAAAAAACACTTTTTGCACTTGTGATAGTGTTGAAAAACCACTTTTCGCACTTGTGTTAGTGTTGAAAAACCACTTTTCGCACTTGTGTTAGTGTTGAAAAACCACTTTTCGCACTTGTGTTGGTACAGGAAACCACCTTTGCACTTATATTAGTGTGGAAAAAACACTTTTTGCACTTGTGATAGTGTTAAAAAACCACTTTTCGCACTTGTGTTAGTGTTGAAAAACCACTTTTCGCACTTGTGTTGGTGCAGGAAACCACTTTTGCACTTGTATTAGTGTGGAAAAACCACTTTTCGCACTTGTGTTAGTGTTGAAAAACCACTTTTCGCACTTGTGTTAGTGTTGAAAAACCACTTTTTGCACTTGTGTTGGAGCAGGAAACCACTTTTGCACTTGTATTAGTGTGGAAAAACATTTTTGCACTTGTGTTAGTGTTGAAAAACCACTTTTCACACTTGTGTTAGTGTTGAAAAACCACTTTTCGCACTTGTGTTAGTGTTGAAAAACCACTTTTCGCACTTGTGTTAGTGTTGAAAAACTACTTTTCGCACTTGTGTTGGTGCAGGAAACCACTTTTGCACTTGTATTAGTGTGGAAAAAACACTTTTTGCACTTGTGTTAGTGTTGAAAAACCACTTTTCACACTTGTGTTAGTGTTGAAAAACCACTTTTCGCACTTGTGTTGGTGCAGGAAATCACTTTTGCACTTGTATTAGTGTGGAAAAAACACTTTTTGCACTTGTGATAGTGTTGAAAAACCACTTTTCGCACTTGTGTTAGTGTTGAAAAACCACTTTTCGCACTTGTGTTGGTGCAGGAAACCACTTATCGCACTTGTGTTAGTGTGGAAAAAACACTTTTTGCACTTGTGTTAGTGTTGAAAAGCCACTTTTCGCACTTGTGTTAGTGTTGTAAAACCACTTTTCACACTTGTGTTGGTGCAGGAAACCACTTTTCCACTTGTATTAGTGTGGAAAAACCACTTTTCGCACTTGTGTTAGTGTTGAAAAGCCACTTTTCGCACTTGTGTTAGTGTTGTAAAACCACTTTTCGCACTTGTGTTGGTGCAGGAAACCACTTTTGCACTTGTATTAGTGTGGAAAAAACACTTTTCGCACTTGTGTTAGTGTTGAAAAACCACTTTTCGCACTTGTGTTAGTGTTGAAAAACCACTTTTCGCACATGTGTTGGTGCAGGAAACCACTTTTGCACTTGTATTATTGTGGAAAAAACACTTTTTGCACTTGTGTTAGTGTTGAAAAACCACTTTTCACACTTGTGTTGGTGCAGGAAACCACTATTGCACTTGTATTAGTGTGGAAAAAACACTTTTTGCACTTTTGATAGTGTTGAAAAACCACTTTTCACACTTGTGTTGGTGCAGGAAACCACTATTGCACTTGTATTAGTGTGGAAAAACCACTTTTCGCACTTGTGTTAGTGTTGGAAAACCACTTTTCGTACTTGTGTTAGTGTTGAAAAACCACTTTTCGCACATGTGTTGGTGCAGGAAACCACTTTTGCACTTGTATTATTGTGGAAAAAACACTTTTTGCACTTGTGATAGTGTTGAAAAACGACTTTTCGCACTTGTGTTAGTGTTGAAAAACCACTTTTCGCACTTGTGTTAGTGTTGAAAAACCACTTTTCACACTTGTGTTGGTGCAGGAAACCACCTTTGCACTTGTATTAGTGTGGAAAAAACACTTTTTGCACTTGTGATAGTGTTAAAAAAACCACTTTTCGCACTTGTGTTAGTGTTGAAAAACCACTTTTCGCACTTGTGTTGGTGCAGGAAACCACTTTTGCACTTGTATTAGTGTGGAAAAACCACTTTTCGCACTTGTGTTAGTGTTGAAAAACCACTTTTCGCACTTGTGTTAGTGTTGAAAAACCACTTTTTGCACTTGTGTTGGAGCAGGAAACCACTTTTGCACTTGTATTAGTGTGGAAAAACACTTTTTGCACTTGTGATAGTGTTGAAAAACCACTTTTCGCACTTGTGTTAGTGTTGAAAAACCACTTTTTGCACTTGTGTTGGTGCAGGAAACCACTTTTGCACTTGTATTAGTGTGGAAAAAACACTTTTTGCACTTGTGATAGTGTTGAAAAACCACTTTTCGCACTTGTGTTAGTGTTGAAAAACCACTTTTCGCACTTGTGTTAGTGTTGAAAAACCACTTTTCGCACTTGTGTTGGTGCAGGAAACCACTTTTGCACTTGTATTAGTGTGGAAAAAACACTTTTCACACTTGTGTTAATGTTGAAAAACCACTTTTCGCACTTGTGTTAGTGTTGAAAAACCACTTTTCGCACTTGTGTTAGTGTTGAAAAACCACTTTTCGCACTTGTGTTGGTGCAGGAAACCACTTTTGCACTTGTATTAGTGTGGAAAAAACACTTTTTGCACTTGTGATAGTGTTGAAAAACCACTTTTCGCACTTGTGTTAGTGTTGAAAAACCACTTTTCGCACTTGTGTTGGTGCAGGAAACCACTTTTGCACTTGTATTAGTGTGGAAAAAACACTTTTCGCACTTGTGTTAGTGTTGAAAAACCACTTTTCGCACTTGTGTTAGTGTTGAAAAACCACTTTTCGCACTTGTGTTGGTGCAGGAAACCACTTTTGCACTTGTATTAGTGTGGCAAAAACACTTTTCGCACTTGTGTTAGTGTTGAAAAACCACTTTTCGCACTTGTGTTAGTGTTCAAAAACCACTTTTCGCACTTGTGTTGGTGCAGGAAACCACTTTTGCACTTGTATTAGTGTGGAAAAACCACTTTTCGCACTTGTGTTAGTGTTGAAAAACCACTTTTCGCACTTGTGTTAGTGTTGAAAAACCACTTTTCGCAATTGTGTTGGTGCAGGAAACCAGTTTTGCACTTGTATTAGTGTGGGAAAAACACTTTTTGCACTTGTAATAGTGTTGAAAAACCACTTTTCGCACTTGTGTTAGTGTTGAAAATCCACTTTTCGCACTTGTGTTGGTGCAGGAAACCACTTTTGCACTTGTATTAGTGTGGAAAAACCACTTTTCGCACTTGTATTAGTGTGGAAAAAACACTTTTTGCACTTGTGATAGTGTTGAAAAACCACTTTTCGCACTTGTGTTAGTGTTGAAAAACCACTTTTCGCACTTGTGTTAGTGTTGAAAAACCACTTTTCGCACTTGTGTTAGTGTTGATAAACCACTTTTCGCACTTGTGTTAGTGTTGAAAAACCACTTTTTGCACTTGTGTTGGAGCAGGAAACCACTTTTGCACTTGTATTACTGTGGCAAAACCACTTTTCGCACTTGTGTCAGTGTTGAAAAACCACTTTTCGCACTTGTGTTAGTGTTGAAAAACCACTTTTCGCACTTGTGTTAGTGTTGAAAAACCACTTTTCGCACTTGTGTTGGTGCAGGAAACCACTTTTGCACTTGTATTAGTGTGGAAAAAACACTTTTCGCACTTGTGTTAATGTTGAAAAACCACTTTTCGCACTTGTGTTAGTGTTGAAAAACCACTTTTCGCACTTGTGTTAGTGTTGAAAAACCACTTTTCGCACTTGTGTTGGTGCAGGAAACCACTTTGCACTTGTATTAGTGTGGAAAAAACACTTTTTGTACTTGTGATAGTGTTGAAAAACCACTTTTCGCACTTGTGTTAGTGTTGAAAAACCACTTTTCGCACTTGTGTTGGTGCAGGAAACCACTTTTGCACTTGTATTAGTGTGGAAAAAACACTTTTCGCACTTGTGTTAGTGTTGAAAAACCACTTTTCGCACTTGTGTTAGTGTTGAAAAACCACTTTTCGCACATGTGTTGGTGCAGGAAACCACTTTTGCACTTGTATTATTGTGGAAAAAACACTTTTTGCACTTGTGTTAGTGTTGAAAAACCACTTTTCACACTTGTGTTGGTGCAGGAAACCACTATTGCACTTGTATTAGTGTGGAAAAAACACTTTTTGCACTTTTGATAGTGTTGAAAAACCACTTTTCACACTTGTGTTGGTGCAGGAAACCACTATTGCACTTGTATTAGTGTGGAAAAACCACTTTTCGCACTTGTGTTAGTGTTGGAAAACCACTTTTCGCACTTGTGTTAGTGTTGAAAAACCACTTTTCGCACATGTGTTGGTGCAGGAAACCACTTTTGCACTTGTATTATTGTGGAAAAAACACTTTTTGCACTTGTGATAGTGTTGAAAAACCACTTTTCGCACTTGTGTTAGTGTTGAAAAACCACTTTTCGCACTTGTGTTAGTGTTGAAAAACCACTTTTCGCACTTGTGTTGGTACAGGAAACCACCTTTGCACTTATATTAGTGTGGAAAAAACACTTTTTGCACTTGTGATAGTGTTAAAAAACCACTTTTCGCACTTGTGTTAGTGTTGAAAAACCACTTTTCGCACTTGTGTTGGTGCAGGAAACCACTTTTGCACTTGTATTAGTGTGGAAAAACCACTTTTCGCACTTGTGTTAGTGTTGAAAAACCACTTTTCGCACTTGTGTTAGTGTTGAAAAACCACTTTTTGCACTTGTGTTGGAGCAGGAAACCACTTTTGCACTTGTATTAGTGTGGAAAAACATTTTTGCACTTGTGATAGTTGAAAAACCACTTTTCGCACTTGTGTTAGTGTTCAAAAACCACTTTTTGCACTTGTGTTGGTGCAGGAAACCACTTTTGCACTTGTATTAGTGTGGAAAAAACATTTTTGCACTTGTGATAGTGTTGAAAAACCACTTTTCGCACTTGTGTTAGTGTTGAAAAACCACTTTTCGCACTTGTGTTAGTGTTGAAAAACCACTTTTCGCACTTGCGTTGGTGCAGGAAACCACTTTTGCACTTGTATTAGTGTGGAAAAAACACTTTTTGCACTTGTGTTAATGTTGAAAAACCACTTTTCGCACTTGTGTTGGTGCAGGAAACCACTTTTGCACTTGTATTAGTGTGGAAAAAACACTTTTCGCACTTGTGTTAATGTTGAAAAAACACTTTTCGCACTTGTGTTAGTGTTGAAAAACCACTTTTCGCACTTGTGTTAGTGTTGAAAAACCACTTTTCGCACTTGTGTTGGTGCAGGAAACCACTTTTGCACTTGTATTAGTGTGGAAAAAACACTTTTTGCACTTGTGATAGTGTTGAAAAACCACTTTTCGCACTTGTGTTAGTGTTGAAAAACCACTTTTCGCACTTGTGTTGGTGCAGGAAACCACTTTTGCACTTGTATTAGTGTGGAAAAAACACTTTTCGCACTTGTGTTAGTGTTGAAAAACCACTTTTCGCACTTGTGTTAGTGTTGAAAAACCACTTTTCGCACTTGTGTTGGTGCAGGAAACCACTTTTGCACTTGTATTAGTGTGGCAAAAACACTTTTCGCACTTGTGTTAGTGTTGAAAAACCACTTTTCGCACTTGTGTTAGTGTTGAAAAACCACTTTTCGCACTTGTGTTGGTGCAGGAAACCACTTTTGCACTTGTATTAGTGTGGAAAAACCACTTTTCGCACTTGTTTTAGTGTTGAAAAACCACTTTTCGCACTTGTGTTAGTGTTGAAAAACCACTTTTCGCAATTGTGTTGGTGCAGGAAACCAGTTTTGCACTTGTATTAGTGTGGGAAAAACACTTTTTGCACTTGTAATAGTGTTGAAAAACCACTTTTCGCACTTGTGTTAGTGTTGAAAATCCACTTTTCGCACTTGTGTTGGTGCAGGAAACCACTTTTGCACTTGTATTAGTGTGGAAAAACCACTTTTCGCACTTGTATTAGTGTGGAAAAAACACTTTTTGCACTTGTGATAGTGTTGAAAAACCACTTTTCGCACTTGTGTTAGTGTTGAAAAACCACTTTTCGCACTTGTGTTAGTGTTGAAAAACCACTTTTCGCACTTGTGTTAGTGTTGATAAACCACTTTTCGCACTTGTGTTAGTGTTGAAAAACCACTTTTTGCACTTGTGTTGGAGCAGGAAACCACTTTTGCACTTGTATTAGTGTGGGAAAACCACTTTTCGCACTTGTGTTAGTGTTGAAAAACCACTTTTCGCACTTGTGTTAGTGTTGAAAAACCACTTTTCGCACTTGTGTTGGTGCAGGAAACCACTTTTGCACTTGTATTAGTGTGGAAAAAACACTTTTCGCACTTGTATTAGTGTGGAAAAAACACTTTTTGCACTTGTGATAGTGTTGAAAAACCACTTTTCGCACTTGTGTTAGTGTTGAAAAACCACTTTTCGCACTTGTGTTAGTGTTGAAAAACCACTTTTCGCACTTGTGTTAGTGTTGATAAGCCACTTTTCGCACTTGTGTTAGTGTTGAAAAACCACTTTTTGCACTTGTGTTGGAGCAGGAAACCACTTTTGCACTTGTATTAGTGTGGCAAAACCACTTTTCGCACTTGTGTTAGTGTTGAAAAACCACTTTTCGCACTTGTGTTAGTGTTGAAAAACCACTTTTCGCACTTGTGTTGGTGCAGGAAACCACTTTTGCACTTGTATTAGTGTGGAAAAAACACTTTTCGCACTTGTGTTAATGTTGAAAAACCACTTTTCGCACTTGTGTTAGTGTTGAAAAACCACTTTTCGCACTTGTGTTAGTGTTGAAAAACCACTTTTCGCACTTGTGTTGGTGCAGGAAACCACTTTTGCACTTGTATTAGTGTGGAAAAAACACTTTTTGTACTTGTGATAGTGTTGAAAAACCACTTTTCGCACTTGTGTTAGTGTTGAAAAACCACTTTTCGCACTTGTGTTGGTGCAGGAAACCACTTTTGCACTTGTATTAGTGTGGAAAAAACACTTTTCGCACTTGTGTTAGTGTTGAAAAACCACTTTTCGCACTTGTGTTAGTGTTGAAAAACCACTTTTCGCACATGTGTTGGTGCAGGAAACCACTTTTGCACTTGTATTATTGTGGAAAAAACACTTTTTGCACTTGTGTTAGTGTTGAAAAACCACTTTTCACACTTGTGTTGGTGCAGGAAACCACTATTGCACTTGTATTAGTGTGGAAAAAACACTTTTTGCACTTTTGATAGTGTTGAAAAACCACTTTTCACACTTGTGTTGGTGCAGGAAACCACTATTGCACTTGTATTAGTGTGGAAAAACCACTTTTCGCACTTGTGTTAGTGTTGGAAAACCACTTTTTGCACTTGTGTTAGTGTTGAAAAACCACTTTTCGCACATGTGTTGGTGCAGGAAACCACTTTTGCACTTGTATTATTGTGGAAAAAACACTTTTTGCACTTGTGATAGTGTTGAAAAACCACTTTTCGCACTTGTGTTAGTGTTGAAAAACCACTTTTCGCACTTGTGTTAGTGTTGAAAAACCACTTTTCGCACTTGTGTTGGTACAGGAAACCACCTTTGCACTTATATTAGTGTGGAAAAAACACTTTTTGCACTTGTGATAGTGTTAAAAACCACTTTTCGCACTTGTGTTAGTGTTGAAAAACCACTTTTGCACTTGTATTAGTGTGGAAAAACCACTTTTCGCACTTGTGTTAGTGTTG